>NW_027660301.1:0-132876 GCF_963210335.1 Falco punctatus | reverse complement strand
AAATTTAACCCTAAGACTGAACCCTAAAATATAACTTTTAAGACTTAACAATAAGACTGAACATTAAGACACAGCCTTACGACTTCTACCCTGAGACCTAACCTTGAGACTTAACACTGAGATTTAACCCTAAGACTTAACTTTAAGATGTAACATTCGGACTTAACCTTAAAACTTAACCCTAAGTCTCAACCTTAAGATATAACTTTAAGACTTAACCCTGAGAATTAACTCTAAGACTTAAACTTAAGAATTAACGCTCAGATATAACCCTCAGACTTAAACTTAAGAAATAACCTTAAGACTTAACCTTAATCTTTAACTTGAAGATGTAACCTTAAGACTTAACCCTAAGAGTTAACCTTAAGTGTTGACCTTACAGATTTAACCCTAAGAGTTAACCTTAGGACTTAAATTGTAAGACTTAACCCTAAGACTTAACCTAAAGTTTAACTTCAAAACTTAACCCTAAGACTGAATCCTAAGACACAACCTTACCACGTAACCCTGAGACTTAACCTTGAGACTTTACCTTGAAATTTAAGCCTGGGATTTAACCCTAAGTCTTAATGCTAAGACTTAACTTGAAGATGTACCATTAAGACTTAAGACTTAACCTTCAAACGTAACCTTAAGATTTACACTCAAAACTTAACCCTAAGGCTTAACCCTATGACTTAACCTTAAGGTTAAACCTTAAGACAAAACTTGAAGACTTAATTCAAAGACTTATCCCTAAGACTCAACACTGGGACTTAAACCTAAGATTTAAGACTTAACCCTAAGACTTACCCCCAAGACTTAACCCTAAGACTTCAACTTATGAATTAAACTTTAGACTTAACCCTAAGACTCAATCCATAAGACTTCACCTTAAGACTTAACCCTAAGACTTAACCTAAAGACTTAACCTTAAAATTTAACCCTAAGACTGAACCCTAAAATATAACTTTTAAGACTTAACAATAAGACTGAACATTAAGACACAGCCTTACGACTTCTACCCTGAGACCTAACCTTGAGACTTAACACTGAGATTTAACCCTAAGACTTAACTTTAAGATGTAACATTCGGACTTAACCTTAAAACTTAACCCTAAGTCTCAACCTTAAGAAGTAACTTTAAGACTTAACCCTGAGAATTAACTCTAAGACTTAAACTTAAGAATTAACGCTCAGATATAACCCTCAGACTTAAACTTAAGAAATAACCTTAAGACTTAACCTTAATCTTTAACTTGAAGATGTAACCTTAAGACTTAACCCTAAGAGTTAACCTTAAGTGTTGACCTTGCAGATTTAACCCTAAGAGTTAACCTTAGGACTTAAATTGTAAGACTCAACCCTAAGACTTAACCCCAAGACTTAACTCTAAAGAGTTAACCCTAAGACTTCAACTTGTGATTTAAACTTTAGACTTAACCCTAAGACTTAAAATTACGATTTAACATTAAGATTTAACCATAAGACTTAACCCTAAGACTTCAGGTTAAGTTTTAACCTTAAGACTCAACCCTGAGACTTAATGGTGAAATTTATCCATAAGACTTATCCCTAGAACTTAAAACTGAGACTTAAACCTAAGATTTAACCTTAAGACTTAACCCTAAAACGTAGCCCTGAGACTTATCCTTGAGCTTTAACCTTGATACCTAATCCTGAGACTTAGCCCTAAGACTTATCCCCAAGACATAACTCTAAGGCTTAACCATAAGACTTAACCTTAAGGCTCAACCTTAAGACTTAACATTAAGACTTAACCCTGAGACTTAACCATAAGACTTATCCTCAAGATTGTACTCTAAGACTTAACCCTAAGATTTAAAATGAAGACTTAACCCTAAGACGCAATCTATGAGATGTAAACTTAAGACTTAACCTTTAGGAATTAACCCTGACACTTAACCTTAAGGCTTAACCCTAAGACTTAAGCTTAAGACTTCACATTAAGACTTAACCCTAAGACATAATCCTGAGACTTAAACCTGAGACTTAACCCTAAGACTTAACCTAAAGTTTAACTTCAAAACTTAACCCTAAGACTGAATCCTAAGACACAACCTTACCACGTAACCCTGAGACTTAACCTTGAGACTTTACCTTGAAATTTAACCTGGGATTTAACCCTAAGTCTTAATGCTAAGACTTAACTTGAAGATGTACCATTAAGACTTAACCTTCAAACGTAACCTTAAGATTTACACTCAAAACTTAACCCTAAGGCTTAACCCTATGACTTAACCTTAAGGTTAAACCTTAAGACAAAACTTGAAGACTTAATTCAAAGACTTATCCCTAAGACTCAACACTGAGACTTAAACCTAAGATTTAAGACTTAACCCTAAGACTTAGCCCCAAGACTTAAGTCTAAGATTTCAAGTTATGAATTAACCTTTAGACTTAACCCTAAGACTCAATCCATAAGACTTCACCTTAGGACTTAACCCTAAGACTTAACCTTAAAATTTAACCCTAAGACTGAACCCTAAAATATAACTTTTAAGACTTAACAATAAGACTGAACATTAAGACACAGCCTTACGACTTCTACCCTGAGACCTAACCTTGAGACTTAACACTGAGATTTAACCCTAAGACTTAACTTTAAGATGTAACATTCGGACTTAACCTTAAAACTTAACCCTAAGTCTCAACCTTAAGAAGTAACTTTAAGACTTAACCCTGAGAATTAACTCTAAGACTTAAACTTAAGAATTAACGCTCAGATATAACCCTCAGACTTAAACTTAAGAAATAACCTTAAGACTTAACCTTAATCTTTAACTTGAAGATGTAACCTTAAGACTTAACCCTAAGAGTTAACCTTAAGTGTTGACCTTGCAGATTTAACCCTAAGAGTTAACCTTAGGACTTAAATTGTAAGACTCAACCCTAAGACTTAACCCCAAGACTTAACTCTAAAGAGTTAACCCTAAGACTTCAACTTGTGATTTAAACTTTAGACTTAACCCTAAGACTTAAAATTACGATTTAACATTAAGATTTAACCATAAGACTTAACCCCAAGACTTCAGGTTAAGTTTTAACCTTAAGACTCAACCCTGAGACTTAATGGTGAAATTTATCCATAAGACTTATCCCTAAAACTTAAAACTGAGACTTAAACCTAAGATTTAACCTTAAGACTTAACCCTAAAACGTAGCCCTGAGACTTATCCTTGAGCTTTAACCTTGATACTTAATCCTGAGACTTAGCCCTAAGACTTATCCCCAAGACATAACTCTAAGGCTTAACCCTAAGACTTAACCTTAAGGCTCAACCTTAAGACTTAACATTAAGACTTAACCCTGAGACTTAACCATAAGACTTATCCTCAAGATTGTACTCTAAGACTTAACCCTAAGATTTAAAATGAAGACTTAACCCTAAGACGCAATCTATGAGATGGAAACTTAAGACTTAACCTTTAGGAATTAACCCTGACCCTTAACCTTAAGGCTTAACCCTAAGACTTAAGCTTAAGACTTCAATTTAAGACTTCACATTAAGACTTAACCCTAAGACATAATCCTGAGACTTAAACCTGAGACTTAACCCTAAGACGTAACCTAAAGTTTAACTTCAAAACTTAACCCTAAGACTGAAACCTAAGACACAACCTTACCACGTAACCCTGAGACTTAACCTTGAGACTTTACCTTGAAATTTAAGCCTGGGATTTAACCCTAAGTCTTAATGCTAAGACTTAACTTGAAGATGTACCATTAAGACTTAACCTTAAGACTTAACCTTCAAACGTAACCTTAAGATTTACACTCAAAACTTAACCCTAAGGCTTAACCCTATGACTTAACCTTAAGGTTAAACCTTAAGACAAAACTTGAAGACTTAATTCAAAGACTTATCCCTAAGACTCAACACTGGGACTTAAACCTAAGATTTAAGACTTAACCCTAAGACTTAGCCCCAAGACTTAACCCTTAGACTTCAACTTATGAATTAAACTTTAGACTTAACCCTAAGACTCAATCCATAAGACTTCACCTTAAGACTTAACCCTAAGACTTAACCTTAAAATTTAACCCTAAGACTGAACCCTAAAATATAACTTTTAAGACTTAACAATAAGACTGAACATTAAGACACAGCCTTACGACTTCTACCCTGAGACCTAACCTTGAGACTTAACACTGAGATTTAACCCTAAGACTTAACTTTAAGATGTAACATTCGGACTTAACCTTAAAACTTAACCCTAAGTCTCAACCTTAAGAAGTAACTTTAAGACTTAACCCTGAGAATTAACTCTAAGACTTAAACTTAAGAATTAACGCTCAGATATAACCCTCAGACTTAAACTTAAGAAATAACCTTAAGACTTAACCTTAATCTTTAACTTGAAGATGTAACCTTAAGACTTAACCCTAAGAGTTAACCTTAAGTGTTGACCTTACAGATTTAACCCTAAGAGTTAACCTTAGGACTTAAATTGTAAGACTTAACCCTAAGACTTAACCTAAAGTTTAACTTCAAAACTTAACCCTAAGACTGAATCCTAAGACACAACCTTACCACGTAACCCTGAGACTTAACCTTGAGACTTTACCTTGAAATTTAAGCCTGGGATTTAACCCTAAGTCTTAATGCTAAGACTTAACTTGAAGATGTACCATTAAGACTTAACCTTAAGACTTAACCTTCAAACGTAACCTTAAGATTTACACTCAAAACTTAACCCTAAGGCTTAACCCTATGACTTAACCTTAAGGTTAAACCTTAAGACAAAACTTGAAGACTTAATTCAAAGACTTATCCCTAAGACTCAACACTGAGACTTAAACCTAAGATTTAAGACTTAACCCTAAGACTTAGCCCCAAGACTTAACCCTAAGACTTCAACTTATGAATTAAACTTTAGACTTAACCCTAAGACTCAATCCATAAGACTTCACCTTAAGACTTAACCCTAAGACTTAACCTAAAGACTTAACCTTAAAATTTAACCCTAAGACTGAACCCTAAAATATAACTTTTAAGACTTAACAATAAGACTGAACATTAAGACACAGCCTTACGACTTCTACCCTGAGACCTAACCTTGAGACTTAACACTGAGATTTAACCCTAAGACTTAACTTTAAGATGTAACATTCGGACTTAACCTTAAAACTTAACCCTAAGTCTCAACCTTAAGAAGTAACTTTAAGACTTAACCCTGAGAATTAACTCTAAGACTTAAACTTAAGAATTAACGCTCAGATATAACCCTCAGACTTAAACTTAAGAAATAACCTTAAGACTTAACCTTAATCTTTAACTTGAAGATGTAACCTTAAGACTTAACCCTAAGAGTTAACCTTAAGTGTTGACCTTGCAGATTTAACCCTAAGAGTTAACCTTAGGACTTAAATTGTAAGACTCAACCCTAAGACTTAACCCCAAGACTTAACTCTAAAGAGTTAACCCTAAGACTTCAACTTGTGATTTAAACTTTAGACTTAACCCTAAGACTTAAAATTACGATTTAACATTAAGATTTAACCATAAGACTTAACCCTAAGACTTCAGGTTAAGTTTTAACCTTAAGACTCAACCCTGAGACTTAATGGTGAAATTTATCCATAAGACTTATCCCTAGAACTTAAAACTGAGACTTAAACCTAAGATTTAACCTTAAGACTTAACCCTAAAACATAGCCCTGAGACTTATCCTTGAGCTTTAACCTTGATACCTAATCCTGAGACTTAGCCCTAAGACTTATCCCCAAGACATAACTCTAAGGCTTAACCATAAGACTTAACCTTAAGGCTCAACCTTAAGACTTAACATTAAGACTTAACCCTGAGACTTAACCATAAGACTTATCCTCAAGATTGTACTCTAAGACTTAACCCTAAGATTTAAAATGAAGACTTAACCCTAAGACGCAATCTATGAGATGTAAATTTAAGACTTAACCTTTAGGAATTAACCCTGACACTTAACCTTAAGGCTTAACCCTAAGACTTAAGCTTAAGACTTCACATTAAGACTTAACCCTAAGACATAATCCTGAGACTTAAACCTGAGACTTAACCCTAAGACTTAACCTAAAGTTTAACTTCAAAACTTAACCCTAAGACTGAATCCTAAGACACAACCTTACCACGTAACCCTGAGACTTAACCTTGAGACTTTACCTTGAAATTTAACCTGGGATTTAACCCTAAGTCTTAATGCTAAGACTTAACTTGAAGATGTACCATTAAGACTTAACCTTCAAACGTAACCTTAAGATTTACACTCAAAACTTAACCCTAAGGCTTAACCCTATGACTTAACCTTAAGGTTAAACCTTAAGACAAAACTTGAAGACTTAATTCAAAGACTTATCCCTAAGACTCAACACTGAGACTTAAACCTAAGATTTAAGACTTAACCCTAAGACTTAGCCCCAAGACTTAAGTCTAAGATTTCAAGTTATGAATTAAACTTTAGACTTAACCCTAAGACTCAATCCATAAGACTTCACCTTAGGACTTAACCCTAAGACTTAACCTTAAAATTTAACCCTAAGACTGAACCCTAAAATATAACTTTTAAGACTTAACAATAAGACTGAACATTAAGACACAGCCTTACGACTTCTACCCTGAGACCTAACCTTGAGACTTAACACTGAGATTTAACCCTAAGACTTAACTTTAAGATGTAACATTCGGACTTAACCTTAAAACTTAACCCTAAGTCTCAACCTTAAGAAGTAACTTTAAGACTTAACCCTGAGAATTAACTCTAAGACTTAAACTTAAGAATTAACGCTCAGATATAACCCTCAGACTTAAACTTAAGAAATAACCTTAAGACTTAACCTTAATCTTTAACTTGAAGATGTAACCTTAAGACTTAACCCTAAGAGTTAACCTTAAGTGTTGACCTTGCAGATTTAACCCTAAGAGTTAACCTTAGGACTTAAATTGTAAGACTCAACCCTAAGACTTAACCCCAAGACTTAACTCTAAAGAGTTAACCCTAAGACTTCAACTTGTGATTTAAACTTTAGACTTAACCCTAAGACTTAAAATTACGATTTAACATTAAGATTTAACCATAAGACTTAACCCCAAGACTTCAGGTTAAGTTTTAACCTTAAGACTCAACCCTGAGACTTAATGGTGAAATTTATCCATAAGACTTATCCCTAAAACTTAAAACTGAGACTTAAACCTAAGATTTAACCTTAAGACTTAACCCTAAAACGTAGCCCTGAGACTTATCCTTGAGCTTTAACCTTGATACTTAATCCTGAGACTTAGCCCTAAGACTTATCCCCAAGACATAACTCTAAGGCTTAACCCTAAGACTTAACCTTAAGGCTCAACCTTAAGACTTAACATTAAGACTTAACCCTGAGACTTAACCATAAGACTTATCCTCAAGATTGTACTCTAAGACTTAACCCTAAGATTTAAAATGAAGACTTAACCCTAAGACGCAATCTATGAGATGTAAATTTAAGACTTAACCTTTAGGAATTAACCCTGACACTTAACCTTAAGGCTTAACCCTAAGACTTAAGCTTAAGACTTCACATTAAGACTTAACCCTAAGACATAATCCTGAGACTTAAACCTGAGACTTAACCCTAAGACTTAACCTAAAGTTTAACTTCAAAACTTAACCCTAAGACTGAATCCTAAGACACAACCTTACCACGTAACCCTGAGACTTAACCTTGAGACTTTACCTTGAAATTTAAGCCTGGGATTTAACCCTAAGTCTTAATGCTAAGACTTAACTTGAAGATGTACCATTAAGTCTTAACCTTAAGACTTAACCTTCAAACGTAACCTTAAGATTTACACTCAAAACTTAACCCTAAGGCTTAACCCTATGACTTAACCTTAAGGTTAAACCTTAAGACAAAACTTGAAGACTTAATTCAAAGGCTTATCCCTAAGACTCAACACTGAGACTTAAACCTAAGATTTAAGACTTAACCCTAAGACTTAGCCCCAAGACTTAACCCTAAGACTTCAACTTATGAATTAAACTTTAGACTTAACCCTAAGACTCAATCCATAAGACTTCACCTTAAGACTTAACCCTAAGACTTAACCTAAAGACTTAACCTTAAAATTTAACCCTAAGACTGAACCCTAAAATATAACTTTTAAGACTTAACAATAAGACTGAACATTAAGACACAGCCTTACGACTTCTACCCTGAGACCTAACCTTGAGACTTAACACTGAGATTTAACCCTAAGACTTAACTTTAAGATGTAACATTCGGACTTAACCTTAAAACTTAACCCTAAGTCTCAACCTTAAGAAGTAACTTTAAGACTTAACCCTGAGAATTAACTCTAAGACTTAAACTTAAGAATTAACGCTCAGATATAACCCTCAGACTTAAACTTAAGAAATAACCTTAAGACTTAACCTTAATCTTTAACTTGAAGATGTAACCTTAAGACTTAACCCTAAGAGTTAACCTTAAGTGTTGACCTTGCAGATTTAACCCTAAGAGTTAACCTTAGGACTTAAATTGTAAGACTCAACCCTAAGACTTAACCCCAAGACTTAACTCTAAAGAGTTAACCCTAAGACTTCAACTTGTGATTTAAACTTTAGACTTAACCCTAAGACTTAAAATTACGATTTAACATTAAGATTTAACCATAAGACTTAACCCTAAGACTTCAGGTTAAGTTTTAACCTTAAGACTCAACCCTGAGACTTAATGGTGAAATTTATCCATAAGACTTATCCCTAGAACTTAAAACTGAGACTTAAACCTAAGATTTAACCTTAAGACTTAACCCTAAAACATAGCCCTGAGACTTATCCTTGAGCTTTAACCTTGATACCTAATCCTGAGACTTAGCCCTAAGACTTATCCCCAAGACATAACTCTAAGGCTTAACCATAAGACTTAACCTTAAGGCTCAACCTTAAGACTTAACATTAAGACTTAACCCTGAGACTTAACCATAAGACTTATCCTCAAGATTGTACTCTAAGACTTAACCCTAAGATTTAAAATGAAGACTTAACCCTAAGACGCAATCTATGAGATGTAAATTTAAGACTTAACCTTTAGGAATTAACCCTGACACTTAACCTTAAGGCTTAACCCTAAGACTTAAGCTTAAGACTTCACATTAAGACTTAACCCTAAGACATAATCCTGAGACTTAAACCTGAGACTTAACCCTAAGACTTAACCTAAAGTTTAACTTCAAAACTTAACCCTAAGACTGAATCCTAAGACACAACCTTACCACGTAACCCTGAGACTTAACCTTGAGACTTTACCTTGAAATTTAACCTGGGATTTAACCCTAAGTCTTAATGCTAAGACTTAACTTGAAGATGTACCATTAAGACTTAACCTTCAAACGTAACCTTAAGATTTACACTCAAAACTTAACCCTAAGGCTTAACCCTATGACTTAACCTTAAGGTTAAACCTTAAGACAAAACTTGAAGACTTAATTCAAAGACTTATCCCTAAGACTCAACACTGAGACTTAAACCTAAGATTTAAGACTTAACCCTAAGACTTAGCCCCAAGACTTAAGTCTAAGATTTCAAGTTATGAATTAAACTTTAGACTTAACCCTAAGACTCAATCCATAAGACTTCACCTTAGGACTTAACCCTAAGACTTAACCTTAAAATTTAACCCTAAGACTGAACCCTAAAATATAACTTTTAAGACTTAACAATAAGACTGAACATTAAGACACAGCCTTACGACTTCTACCCTGAGACCTAACCTTGAGACTTAACACTGAGATTTAACCCTAAGACTTAACTTTAAGATGTAACATTCGGACTTAACCTTAAAACTTAACCCGAAGTCTCAACCTTAAGAAGTAACTTTAAGACTTAACCCTGAGAATTAACTCTAAGACTTAAACTTAAGAATTAACGCTCAGATATAACCCTCAGACTTAAACTTAAGAAATAACCTTAAGACTTAACCTTAATCTTTAACTTGAAGATGTAACCTTAAGACTTAACCCTAAGAGTTAACCTTAAGTGTTGACCTTGCAGATTTAACCCTAAGAGTTAACCTTAGGACTTAAATTGTAAGACTCAACCCTAAGACTTAACCCCAAGACTTAACTCTAAAGAGTTAACCCTAAGACTTCAACTTGTGATTTAAACTTTAGACTTAACCCTAAGACTTAAAATTACGATTTAACATTAAGATTTAACCATAAGACTTAACCCCAAGACTTCAGGTTAAGTTTTAACCTTAAGACTCAACCCTGAGACTTAATGGTGAAATTTATCCATAAGACTTATCCCTAAAACTTAAAACTGAGACTTAAACCTAAGATTTAACCTTAAGACTTAACCCTAAAACGTAGCCCTGAGACTTATCCTTGAGCTTTAACCTTGATACTTAATCCTGAGACTTAGCCCTAAGACTTATCCCCAAGACATAACTCTAAGGCTTAACCCTAAGACTTAACCTTAAGGCTCAACCTTAAGACTTAACATTAAGACTTAACCCTGAGACTTAACCATAAGACTTATCCTCAAGATTGTACTCTAAGACTTAACCCTAAGATTTAAAATGAAGACTTAACCCTAAGACGCAATCTATGAGATGTAAATTTAAGACTTAACCTTTAGGAATTAACCCTGACACTTAACCTTAAGGCTTAACCCTAAGACTTAAGCTTAAGACTTCACATTAAGACTTAACCCTAAGACATAATCCTGAGACTTAAACCTGAGACTTAACCCTAAGACTTAACCTAAAGTTTAACTTCAAAACTTAACCCTAAGACTGAATCCTAAGACACAACCTTACCACCTAACCCTGAGACTTAACCTTGAGACTTTACCTTGAAATTTAACCTGGGATTTAACCCTAAGTCTTAATGCTAAGACTTAACTTGAAGATGTACCATTAAGACTTAACCTTAAGACTTAACCTTCAAACGTAACCTTAAGATTTACACTCAAAACTTAACCCTAAGGCTTAACCCTATGACTTAACCTTAAGGTTAAACCTTAAGACAAAACTTGAAGACTTAATTCAAAGGCTTATCCCTAAGACTCAACACTGAGACTTAAACCTAAGATTTAAGACTTAACCCTAAGACTTAGCCCCAAGACTTAAGTCTAAGATTTCAAGTTATGAATTAACCTTTAGACTTAACCCTAAGACTCAATCCATAAGACTTCACCTTAGGACTTAACCCTAAGACTTAACCTTAAAATTTAACCCTAAGACTGAACCCTAAAATATAACTTTTAAGACTTAACAATAAGACTGAACATTAAGACACAGCCTTACGACTTCTACCCTGAGACCTAACCTTGAGACTTAACACTGAGATTTAACCCTAAGACTTAACTTTAAGATGTAACATTCGGACTTAACCTTAAAACTTAACCCTAAGTCTCAACCTTAAGAAGTAACTTTAAGACTTAACCCTGAGAATTAACTCTAAGACTTAAACTTAAGAATTAACGCTCAGATATAACCCTCAGACTTAAACTTAAGAAATAACCTTAAGACTTAACCTTAATCTTTAACTTGAAGATGTAACCTTAAGACTTAACCCTAAGAGTTAACCTTAAGTGTTGACCTTGCAGATTTAACCCTAAGAGTTAACCTTAGGACTTAAATTGTAAGACTCAACCCTAAGACTTAACCCCAAGACTTAACTCTAAAGAGTTAACCCTAAGACTTCAACTTGTGATTTAAACTTTAGACTTAACCCTAAGACTTAAAATTACGATTTAACATTAAGATTTAACCATAAGACTTAACCCTAAGACTTCAGGTTAAGTTTTAACCTTAAGACTCAACCCTGAGACTTAATGGTGAAATTTATCCATAAGACTTATCCCTAAAACTTAAAACTGAGACTTAAACCTAAGATTTAACCTTAAGACTTAACCCTAAAACATAGCCCTGAGACTTATCCTTGAGCTTTAACCTTGATACCTAATCCTGAGACTTAGCCCTAAGACTTATCCCCAAGACATAACTCTAAGGCTTAACCATAAGACTTAACCTTAAGGCTCAACCTTAAGACTTAACATTAAGACTTAACCCTGAGACTTAACCATAAGACTTATCCTCAAGATTGTACTCTAAGACTTAACCCTAAGATTTAAAATGAAGACTTAACCCTAAGACGCAATCTATGAGATGTAAATTTAAGACTTAACCTTTAGGAATTAACCCTGACACTTAACCTTAAGGCTTAACCCTAAGACTTAAGCTTAAGACTTCAATTTAAGACTTCACATTAAGACTTAACCCTAAGACATAATCCTGAGACTTAAACCTGAGACTTAACCCTAAGACGTAACCTAAAGTTTAACTTCAAAACTTAACCCTAAGACTGAATCCTAAGACACAACCTTACCACGTAACCCTGAGACTTAACCTTGAGACTTTACCTTGAAATTTAAGCCTGGGATTTAACCCTAAGTCTTAATGCTAAGACTTAACTTGAAGATGTACCATTAAGACTTAACCTTAAGACTTAACCTTCAAACGTAACCTTAAGATTTACACTCAAAACTTAACCCTAAGGCTTAACCCTATGACTTAACCTTAAGGTTAAACCTTAAGACAAAACTTGAAGACTTAATTCAAAGACTTATCCCTAAGACTCAACACTGGGACTTAAACCTAAGATTTAAGACTTAACCCTAAGACTTACCCCCAAGACTTAACCCTAAGACTTCAACTTTTGAATTAAACTTTAGACTTAACCCTAAGACTCAATCCATAAGACTTCACCTTAAGACTTAACCCTAAGACTTAACCTAAAGACTTAACCTTAAAATTTAACCCTAAGACTGAACCCTAAAATATAACTTTTAAGACTTAACAATAAGACTGAACATTAAGACACAGCCTTACGACTTCTACCCTGAGACCTAACCTTGAGACTTAACACTGAGATTTAACCCTAAGACTTAACTTTAAGATGTAACATTCGGACTTAACCTTAAAACTTAACCCTAAGTCTCAACCTTAAGAAGTAACTTTAAGACTTAACCCTGAGAATTAACTCTAAGACTTAAACTTAAGAATTAACGCTCAGATATAACCCTCAGACTTAAACTTAAGAAATAACCTTAAGACTTAACCTTAATCTTTAACTTGAAGATGTAACCTTAAGACTTAACCCTAAGAGTTAACCTTAAGTGTTGACCTTGCAGATTTAACCCTAAGAGTTAACCTTAGGACTTAAATTGTAAGACTCAACCCTAAGACTTAACCCCAAGACTTAACTCTAAAGAGTTAACCCTAAGACTTCAACTTGTGATTTAAACTTTAGACTTAACCCTAAGACTTAAAATTACGATTTAACATTAAGATTTAACCATAAGACTTAACCCTAAGACTTCAGGTTAAGTTTTAACCTTAAGACTCAACCCTGAGACTTAATGGTGAAATTTATCCATAAGACTTATCCCTAGAACTTAAAACTGAGACTTAAACCTAAGATTTAACCTTAAGACTTAACCCTAAAACATAGCCCTGAGACTTATCCTTGAGCTTTAACCTTGATACCTAATCCTGAGACTTAGCCCTAAGACTTATCCCCAAGACATAACTCTAAGGCTTAACCATAAGACTTAACCTTAAGGCTCAACCTTAAGACTTAACATTAAGACTTAACCCTGAGACTTAACCATAAGACTTATCCTCAAGATTGTACTCTAAGACTTAACCCTAAGATTTAAAATGAAGACTTAACCCTAAGACGCAATCTATGAGATGTAAATTTAAGACTTAACCTTTAGGAATTAACCCTGACACTTAACCTTAAGGCTTAACCCTAAGACTTAAGCTTAAGACTTCACATTAAGACTTAACCCTAAGACATAATCCTGAGACTTAAACCTGAGACTTAACCCTAAGACTTAACCTAAAGTTTAACTTCAAAACTTAACCCTAAGACTGAATCCTAAGACACAACCTTACCACGTAACCCTGAGACTTAACCTTGAGACTTTACCTTGAAATTTAACCTGGGATTTAACCCTAAGTCTTAATGCTAAGACTTAACTTGAAGATGTACCATTAAGACTTAACCTTCAAACGTAACCTTAAGATTTACACTCAAAACTTAACCCTAAGGCTTAACCCTATGACTTAACCTTAAGGTTAAACCTTAAGACAAAACTTGAAGACTTAATTCAAAGACTTATCCCTAAGACTCAACACTGAGACTTAAACCTAAGATTTAAGACTTAACCCTAAGACTTAGCCCCAAGACTTAAGTCTAAGATTTCAAGTTATGAATTAAACTTTAGACTTAACCCTAAGACTCAATCCATAAGACTTCACCTTAGGACTTAACCCTAAGACTTAACCTTAAAATTTAACCCTAAGACTGAACCCTAAAATATAACTTTTAAGACTTAACAATAAGACTGAACATTAAGACACAGCCTTACGACTTCTACCCTGAGACCTAACCTTGAGACTTAACACTGAGATTTAACCCTAAGACTTAACTTTAAGATGTAACATTCGGACTTAACCTTAAAACTTAACCCTAAGTCTCAACCTTAAGAAGTAACTTTAAGACTTAACCCTGAGAATTAACTCTAAGACTTAAACTTAAGAATTAACGCTCAGATATAACCCTCAGACTTAAACTTAAGAAATAACCTTAAGACTTAAGCTTAATCTTTAACTTGAAGATGTAACCTTAAGACTTAACCCTAAGAGTTAACCTTAAGTGTTGACCTTGCAGATTTAACCCTAAGAGTTAACCTTAGGACTTAAATTGTAAGACTCAACCCTAAGACTTAACCCCAAGACTTAACTCTAAAGAGTTAACCCTAAGACTTCAACTTGTGATTTAAACTTTAGACTTAACCCTAAGACTTAAAATTACGATTTAACATTAAGATTTAACCATAAGACTTAACCCTAAGACTTCAGGTTAAGTTTTAACCTTAAGACTCAACCCTGAGACTTAATGGTGAAATTTATCCATAAGACTTATCCCTAAAACTTAAAACTGAGACTTAAACCTAAGATTTAACCTTAAGACTTAACCCTAAAACATAGCCCTGAGACTTATCCTTGAGCTTTAACCTTGATACCTAATCCTGAGACTTAGCCCTAAGACTTATCCCCAAGACATAACTCTAAGGCTTAACCATAAGACTTAACCTTAAGGCTCAACCTTAAGACTTAACATTAAGACTTAACCCTGAGACTTAACCATAAGACTTATCCTCAAGATTGTACTCTAAGACTTAACCCTAAGATTTAAAATGAAGACTTAACCCTAAGACGCAATCTATGAGATGTAAATTTAAGACTTAACCTTTAGGAATTAACCCTGACACTTAACCTTAAGGCTTAACCCTAAGACTTAAGCTTAAGACTTCACATTAAGACTTAACCCTAAGACATAATCCTGAGACTTAAACCTGAGACTTAACCCTAAGACGTAACCTAAAGTTTAACTTCAAAACTTAACCCTAAGACTGAATCCTAAGACACAACCTTACCACGTAACCCTGAGACTTAACCTTGAGACTTTACCTTGAAATTTAAGCCTGGGATTTAACCCTAAGTCTTAATGCTAAGACTTAACTTGAAGATGTACCATTAAGACTTAACCTTAAGACTTAACCTTCAAACGTAACCTTAAGATTTACACTCAAAACTTAACCCTAAGGCTTAACCCTATGACTTAACCTTAAGGTTAAACCTTAAGACAAAACTTGAAGACTTAATTCAAAGACTTATCCCTAAGACTCAACACTGGGACTTAAACCTAAGATTTAAGACTTAACCCTAAGACTTACCCCCAAGACTTAACCCTAAGACTTCAACTTTTGAATTAAACTTTAGACTTAACCCTAAGACTCAATCCATAAGACTTCACCTTAAGACTTAACCCTAAGACTTAACCTAAAGACTTAACCTTAAAATTTAACCCTAAGACTGAACCCTAAAATATAACTTTTAAGACTTAACAATAAGACTGAACATTAAGACACAGCCTTACGACTTCTACCCTGAGACCTAACCTTGAGACTTAACACTGAGATTTAACCCTAAGACTTAACTTTAAGATGTAACATTCGGACTTAACCTTAAAACTTAACCCTAAGTCTCAACCTTAAGAAGTAACTTTAAGACTTAACCCTGAGAATTAACTCTAAGACTTAAACTTAAGAATTAACGCTCAGATATAACCCTCAGACTTAAACTTAAGAAATAACCTTAAGACTTAACCTTAATCTTTAACTTGAAGATGTAACCTTAAGACTTAACCCTAAGAGTTAACCTTAAGTGTTGACCTTGCAGATTTAACCCTAAGAGTTAACCTTAGGACTTAAATTGTAAGACTCAACCCTAAGACTTAACCCCAAGACTTAACTCTAAAGAGTTAACCCTAAGACTTCAACTTGTGATTTAAACTTTAGACTTAACCCTAAGACTTAAAATTACGATTTAACATTAAGATTTAACCATAAGACTTAACCCTAAGACTTCAGGTTAAGTTTTAACCTTAAGACTCAACCCTGAGACTTAATGGTGAAATTTATCCATAAGACTTATCCCTAGAACTTAAAACTGAGACTTAAACCTAAGATTTAACCTTAAGACTTAACCCTAAAACATAGCCCTGAGACTTATCCTTGAGCTTTAACCTTGATACCTAATCCTGAGACTTAGCCCTAAGACTTATCCCCAAGACATAACTCTAAGGCTTAACCATAAGACTTAACCTTAAGGCTCAACCTTAAGACTTAACATTAAGACTTAACCCTGAGACTTAACCATAAGACTTATCCTCAAGATTGTACTCTAAGACTTAACCCTAAGATTTAAAATGAAGACTTAACCCTAAGACGCAATCTATGAGATGTAAATTTAAGACTTAACCTTTAGGAATTAACCCTGACACTTAACCTTAAGGCTTAACCCTAAGACTTAAGCTTAAGACTTCACATTAAGACTTAACCCTAAGACATAATCCTGAGACTTAAACCTGAGACTTAACCCTAAGACTTAACCTAAAGTTTAACTTCAAAACTTAACCCTAAGACTGAATCCTAAGACACAACCTTACCACGTAACCCTGAGACTTAACCTTGAGACTTTACCTTGAAATTTAACCTGGGATTTAACCCTAAGTCTTAATGCTAAGACTTAACTTGAAGATGTACCATTAAGACTTAACCTTCAAACGTAACCTTAAGATTTACACTCAAAACTTAACCCTAAGGCTTAACCCTATGACTTAACCTTAAGGTTAAACCTTAAGACAAAACTTGAAGACTTAATTCAAAGACTTATCCCTAAGACTCAACACTGAGACTTAAACCTAAGATTTAAGACTTAACCCTAAGACTTAGCCCCAAGACTTAAGTCTAAGATTTCAAGTTATGAATTAAACTTTAGACTTAACCCTAAGACTCAATCCATAAGACTTCACCTTAGGACTTAACCCTAAGACTTAACCTTAAAATTTAACCCTAAGACTGAACCCTAAAATATAACTTTTAAGACTTAACAATAAGACTGAACATTAAGACACAGCCTTACGACTTCTACCCTGAGACCTAACCTTGAGACTTAACACTGAGATTTAACCCTAAGACTTAACTTTAAGATGTAACATTCGGACTTAACCTTAAAACTTAACCCTAAGTCTCAACCTTAAGAAGTAACTTTAAGACTTAACCCTGAGAATTAACTCTAAGACTTAAACTTAAGAATTAACGCTCAGATATAACCCTCAGACTTAAACTTAAGAAATAACCTTAAGACTTAACCTTAATCTTTAACTTGAAGATGTAACCTTAAGACTTAACCCTAAGAGTTAACCTTAAGTGTTGACCTTGCAGATTTAACCCTAAGAGTTAACCTTAGGACTTAAATTGTAAGACTCAACCCTAAGACTTAACCCCAAGACTTAACTCTAAAGAGTTAACCCTAAGACTTCAACTTGTGATTTAAACTTTAGACTTAACCCTAAGACTTAAAATTACGATTTAACATTAAGATTTAACCATAAGACTTAACCCCAAGACTTCAGGTTAAGTTTTAACCTTAAGACTCAACCCTGAGACTTAATGGTGAAATTTATCCATAAGACTTATCCCTAAAACTTAAAACTGAGACTTAAACCTAAGATTTAACCTTAAGACTTAACCCTAAAACGTAGCCCTGAGACTTATCCTTGAGCTTTAACCTTGATACTTAATCCTGAGACTTAGCCCTAAGACTTATCCCCAAGACATAACTCTAAGGCTTAACCCTAAGACTTAACCTTAAGGCTCAACCTTAAGACTTAACATTAAGACTTAACCCTGAGACTTAACCATAAGACTTATCCTCAAGATTGTACTCTAAGACTTAACCCTAAGATTTAAAATGAAGACTTAACCCTAAGACGCAATCTATGAGATGTAAATTTAAGACTTAACCTTTAGGAATTAACCCTGACACTTAACCTTAAGGCTTAACCCTAAGACTTAAGCTTAAGACTTCACATTAAGACTTAACCCTAAGACATAATCCTGAGACTTAAACCTGAGACTTAACCCTAAGACTTAACCTAAAGTTTAACTTCAAAACTTAACCCTAAGACTGAATCCTAAGACACAACCTTACCACGTAACCCTGAGACTTAACCTTGAGACTTTACCTTGAAATTTAACCTGGGATTTAACCCTAAGTCTTAATGCTAAGACTTAACTTGAAGATGTACCATTAAGACTTAACCTTAAGACTTAACCTTCAAACGTAACCTTAAGATTTACACTCAAAACTTAACCCTAAGGCTTAACCCTATGACTTAACCTTAAGGTTAAACCTTAAGACAAAACTTGAAGACTTAATTCAAAGACTTATCCCTAAGACTCAACACTGAGACTTAAACCTAAGATTTAAGACTTAACCCTAAGACTTAGCCCCAAGACTTAAGTCTAAGATTTCAAGTTATGAATTAACCTTTAGACTTAACCCTAAGACTCAATCCATAAGACTTCACCTTAGGACTTAACCCTAAGACTTAACCTTAAAATTTAACCCTAAGACTGAACCCTAAAATATAACTTTTAAGACTTAACAATAAGACTGAACATTAAGACACAGCCTTACGACTTCTACCCTGAGACCTAACCTTGAGACTTAACACTGAGATTTAACCCTAAGACTTAACTTTAAGATGTAACATTCGGACTTAACCTTAAAACTTAACCCTAAGTCTCAACCTTAAGAAGTAACTTTAAGACTTAACCCTGAGAATTAACTCTAAGACTTAAACTTAAGAATTAACGCTCAGATATAACCCTCAGACTTAAACTTAAGAAATAACCTTAAGACTTAACCTTAATCTTTAACTTGAAGATGTAACCTTAAGACTTAACCCTAAGAGTTAACCTTAAGTGTTGACCTTGCAGATTTAACCCTAAGAGTTAACCTTAGGACTTAAATTGTAAGACTCAACCCTAAGACTTAACCCCAAGACTTAACTCTAAAGAGTTAACCCTAAGACTTCAACTTGTGATTTAAACTTTAGACTTAACCCTAAGACTTAAAATTACGATTTAACATTAAGATTTAACCATAAGACTTAACCCTAAGACTTCAGGTTAAGTTTTAACCTTAAGACTCAACCCTGAGACTTAATGGTGAAATTTATCCATAAGACTTATCCCTAAAACTTAAAACTGAGACTTAAACCTAAGATTTAACCTTAAGACTTAACCCTAAAACATAGCCCTGAGACTTATCCTTGAGCTTTAACCTTGATACCTAATCCTGAGACTTAGCCCTAAGACTTATCCCCAAGACATAACTCTAAGGCTTAACCATAAGACTTAACCTTAAGGCTCAACCTTAAGACTTAACATTAAGACTTAACCCTGAGACTTAACCATAAGACTTATCCTCAAGATTGTACTCTAAGACTTAACCCTAAGATTTAAAATGAAGACTTAACCCTAAGACGCAATCTATGAGATGTAAATTTAAGACTTAACCTTTAGGAATTAACCCTGACACTTAACCTTAAGGCTTAACCCTAAGACTTAAGCTTAAGACTTCAATTTAAGACTTCACATTAAGACTTAACCCTAAGACATAATCCTGAGACTTAAACCTGAGACTTAACCCTAAGACGTAACCTAAAGTTTAACATCAAAACTTAACCCTAAGACTGAATCCTAAGACACAACCTTACCACGTAACCCTGAGACTTAACCTTGAGACTTTACCTTGAAATTTAAGCCTGGGATTTAACCCTAAGTCTTAATGCTAAGACTTAACTTGAAGATGTACCATTAAGACTTAACCTTAAGACTTAACCTTCAAACGTAACCTTAAGATTTACACTCAAAACTTAACCCTAAGGCTTAACCCTATGACTTAACCTTAAGGTTAAACCTTAAGACAAAACTTGAAGACTTAATTCAAAGACTTATCCCTAAGACTCAACACTGGGACTTAAACCTAAGATTTAAGACTTAACCCTAAGACTTACCCCCAAGACTTAACCCTAAGACTTCAACTTTTGAATTAAACTTTAGACTTAACCCTAAGACTCAATCCATAAGACTTCACCTTAAGACTTAACCCTAAGACTTAACCTAAAGACTTAACCTTAAAATTTAACCCTAAGACTGAACCCTAAAATATAACTTTTAAGACTTAACAATAAGACTGAACATTAAGACACAGCCTTACGACTTCTACCCTGAGACCTAACCTTGAGACTTAACACTGAGATTTAACCCTAAGACTTAACTTTAAGATGTAACATTCGGACTTAACCTTAAAACTTAACCCTAAGTCTCAACCTTAAGAAGTAACTTTAAGACTTAACCCTGAGAATTAACTCTAAGACTTAAACTTAATAATTAACGCTCAGATATAACCCTCAGACTTAAACTTAAGAAATAACCTTAAGACTTAACCTTAATCTTTAACTTGAAGATGTAACCTTAAGACTTAACCCTAAGAGTTAACCTTAAGTGTTGACCTTGCAGATTTAACCCTAAGAGTTAACCTTAGGACTTAAATTGTAAGACTCAACCCTAAGACTTAACCCCAAGACTTAACTCTGAAGAGTTAACCCTAAGACTTCAACTTGTGATTTAAACTTTAGACTTAACCCTAAGACTTAAAATTACGATTTAACATTAAGATTTAACCATAAGACTTAACCCCAAGACTTCAGGTTAAGTTTTAACCTTAAGACTCAACCCTGAGACTTAATGGTGAAATTTATCCATAAGACTTATCCCTAAAACTTAAAACTGAGACTTAAACCTAAGATTTAACCTTAAGACTTAACCCTAAAACGTAGCCCTGAGACTTATCCTTGAGCTTTAACCTTGATACTTAATCCTGAGACTTAGCCCTAAGACTTATCCCCAAGACATAACTCTAAGGCTTAACCCTAAGACTTAACCTTAAGGCTCAACCTTAAGACTTAACATTAAGACTTAACCCTGAGACTTAACCATAAGACTTATCCTCAAGATTGTACTCTAAGACTTAACCCTAAGATTTAAAATGAAGACTTAACCCTAAGACGCAATCTATGAGATGGAAACTTAAGACTTAACCTTTAGGAATTAACCCTGACACTTAACCTTAAGGCTTAACCCTAAGACTTAAGCTTAAGACTTCAATTTAAGACTTCACATTAAGACTTAACCCTAAGACATAATCCTGAGACTTAAACCTGAGACTTAACCCTAAGACGTAACCTAAAGTTTAACTTCAAAACTTAACCCTAAGACTGAATCCTAAGACACAACCTTACCACGTAACCCTGAGACTTAACCTTGAGACTTTACCTTGAAATTTAAGCCTGGGATTTAACCCTAAGTCTTAATGCTAAGACTTAACTTGAAGATGTACCATTAAGACTTAACCTTAAGACTTAACCTTCAAACGTAACCTTAAGATTTACACTCAAAACTTAACCCTAAGGCTTAACCCTATGACTTAACCTTAAGGTTAAACCTTAAGACAAAACTTGAAGACTTAATTCAAAGACTTATCCCTAAGACTCAACACTGGGACTTAAACCTAAGATTTAAGACTTAACCCTAAGACTTACCCCCAAGACTTAACCCTTAGACTTCAACTTATGAATTAAACTTTAGACTTAACCCTAAGACTCAATCCATAAGACTTCACCTTAAGACTTAACCCTAAGACTTAACCTAAAGACTTAACCTTAAAATTTAACCCTAAGACTGAACCCTAAAATATAACTTTTAAGACTTAACAATAAGACTGAACATTAAGACACAGCCTTACGACTTCTACCCTGAGACCTAACCTTGAGACTTAACACTGAGATTTAACCCTAAGACTTAACTTTAAGATGTAACATTCGGACTTAACCTTAAAACTTAACCCTAAGTCTCAACCTTAAGAAGTAACTTTAAGACTTAACCCTGAGAATTAACTCTAAGACTTAAACTTAAGAATTAACGCTCAGATATAACCCTCAGACTTAAACTTAAGAAATAACCTTAAGACTTAACCTTAATCCTTAACTTGAAGATGTAACCTTAAGACTTAACCCTAAGAGTTAACCTTAAGTGTTGACCTTGCAGATTTAACCCTAAGAGTTAACCTTAGGACTTAAATTGTAAGACTCAACCCTAAGACTTAACCCCAAGACTTAACTCTAAAGAGTTAACCCTAAGACTTCAACTTGTGATTTAAACTTTAGACTTAACCCTAAGACTTAAAATTACGATTTAACATTAAGATTTAACCATAAGACTTAACCCCAAGACTTCAGGTTAAGTTTTAACCTTAAGACTCAACCCTGAGACTTAATGGTGAAATTTATCCATAAGACTTATGCCAAAAACTTAAAACTGAGACTTAAACCTAAGATTTAACCTTAAGACTTAACCCTAAAACGTAGCCCTGAGACTTATCCTTGAGCTTTAACCTTGATACTTAATCCTGAGACTTATCCCTAAGACTTATCCCCAAGACATAACTCTAAGGCTTAACCCTAAGACTTAACCTTAAGGCTCAACCTTAAGATTTAACATTAAGACTTAACCCTGAGACTTAACCATAAGACTTATCCTCAAGATTGTACTCTAAGAGTTAACCCTAAGATTTAAAATGAAGACTTAACCCTAAGACGCAATCTATGAGATGTAAACTTAAGACTTAACCTTTAGGAATTAACCCTGACACTTAACCTTAAGGCTTAACCCTAAGCCTTAAGCTTAAGACTTCACATTAAGACTTAACCCTAAGACATAATCCTGAGACTTAAACCTGAGACTTAACCCTAAGACGTAACCTAAAGTTTAACTTCAAAACTTAACCCTAAGACTGAATCCTAAGACACAACCTTACCACGTAACCCTGAGACTTAACCGTGAGACTTTACCTTGAAATTTAAGCCTGGGATTTAACCCTAAGTCTTAATGCTAAGACTTAACTTGAAGATGTATCATTAAGACTTAACCTTAAGACTTAACCTTCAAACGTAACCTTAAGATTTACACTCAAAACTTAACCCTAAGGCTTAACCCTATGACTTAACCTTAAGGTTAAACCTTAAGACAAAACTTGAAGACTTAATTCAAAGACTTATCCCTAAGACTCAACACTGGGACTTAAACCTAAGATTTAAGACTTAACCCTAAGACTTAGCCCCAAGACTTAACCCTAAGACTTCAACTTATGAATTAAACTTTAGACTTAACCCTAAGACTCAATCCATAAGACTTCACCTTAAGACTTAACCCTAAGACTTAACCTAAAGACTTAACCTTAAAATTTAACCCTAAGACTGAACCCTAAAATATAACTTTTAAGACTTAACAATAAGACTGAACATTAAGACACAGCCTTACGACTTCTACCCTGAGACCTAACCTTGAGACTTAACACTGAGATTTAACCCTAAGACTTAACTTTAAGATGTAACATTCGGACTTAACCTTAAAACTTAACCCTAAGTCTCAACCTTAAGAAGTAACTTTAAGACTTAACCCTGAGAATTAACTCTAAGACTTAAACTTAAGAATTAACGCTCAGATATAACCCTCAGACTTAAACTTAAGAAATAACCTTAAGACTTAACCTTAATCTTTAACTTGAAGATGTAACCTTAAGACTTAACCCTAAGAGTTAACCTTAAGTGTTGACCTTGCAGATTTAACCCTAAGAGTTAACCTTAGGACTTAAATTGTAAGACTCAACCCTAAGACTTAACCCCAAGACTTAACTCTAAAGAGTTAACCCTAAGACTTCAACTTGTGATTTAAACTTTAGACTTAACCCTAAGACTTAAAATTACGATTTAACATTAAGATTTAACCATAAGACTTAACCCTAAGACTTCAGGTTAAGTTTTAACCTTAAGACTCAACCCTGAGACTTAATGGTGAAATTTATCCATAAGACTTATCCCTAGAACTTAAAACTGAGACTTAAACCTAAGATTTAACCTTAAGACTTAACCCTAAAACATAGCCCTGAGACTTATCCTTGAGCTTTAACCTTGATACCTAATCCTGAGACTTAGCCCTAAGACTTATCCCCAAGACATAACTCTAAGGCTTAACCATAAGACTTAACCTTAAGGCTCAACCTTAAGACTTAACATTAAGACTTAACCCTGAGACTTAACCATAAGACTTATCCTCAAGATTGTACTCTAAGACTTAACCCTAAGATTTAAAATGAAGACTTAACCCTAAGACGCAATCTATGAGATGGAAACTTAAGACTTAACCTTTAGGAATTAACCCTGACACTTAACCTTAAGGCTTAACCCTAAGACTTAAGCTTAAGACTTCAATTTAAGACTTCACATTAAGACTTAACCCTAAGACATAATCCTGAGACTTAAACCTGAGACTTAACCCTAAGACGTAACCTAAAGTTTAACTTCAAAACTTAACCCTAAGACTGAATCCTAAGACACAACCTTACCACGTAACCCTGAGACTTAACCTTGAGACTTTACCTTGAAATTTAAGCCTGGGATTTAACCCTAAGTCTTAATGCTAAGACTTAACTTGAAGATGTACCATTAAGACTTAACCTTAAGACTTAACCTTCAAACGTAACCTTAAGATTTACACTCAAAACTTAACCCTAAGGCTTAACCCTATGACTTAACCTTAAGGTTAAACCTTAAGACAAAACTTGAAGACTTAATTCAAAGACTTATCCCTAAGACTCAACACTGGGACTTAAACCTAAGATTTAAGACTTAACCCTAAGACTTAGCCCCAAGACTTAACCCTTAGACTTCAACTTATGAATTAAACTTTAGACTTAACCCTAAGACTCAATCCATAAGACTTCACCCTAAGACTTAACCTAAAGACTTAACCTTAAAATTTAACCCTAAGACTGAACCCTAAAATATAACTTTTAAGACTTAACAATAAGACTGAACATTAAGACACAGCCTTACGACTTCTACCCTGAGACCTAACCTTGAGACTTAACACTGAGATTTAACCCTAAGACTTAACTTTAAGATGTAACATTCGGACTTAACCTTAAAACTTAACCCTAAGTCTCAACCTTAAGAAGTAACTTTAAGACTTAACCCTGAGAATTAACTCTAAGACTTAAACTTAAGAATTAACGCTCAGATATAACCCTCAGACTTAAACTTAAGAAATAACCTTAAGACTTAACCTTAATCTTTAACTTGAAGATGTAACCTTAAGACTTAACCCTAAGAGTTAACCTTAAGTGTTGACCTTACAGATTTAACCCTAAGAGTTAACCTTAGGACTTAAATTGTAAGACTTAACCCTAAGACTTAACCTAAAGTTTAACTTCAAAACTTAACCCTAAGACTGAATCCTAAGACACAACCTTACCACGTAACCCTGAGACTTAACCTTGAGACTTTACCTTGAAATTTAAGCCTGGGATTTAACCCTAAGTCTTAATGCTAAGACTTAACTTGAAGATGTACCATTAAGACTTAACCTTAAGACTTAACCTTCAAACGTAACCTTAAGATTTACACTCAAAACTTAACCCTAAGGCTTAACCCTATGACTTAACCTTAAGGTTAAACCTTAAGACAAAACTTGAAGACTTAATTCAAAGACTTATCCCTAAGACTCAACACTGAGACTTAAACCTAAGATTTAAGACTTAACCCTAAGACTTAGCCCCAAGACTTAACCCTAAGACTTCAACTTATGAATTAAACTTTAGACTTAACCCTAAGACTCAATCCATAAGACTTCACCTTAAGACTTAACCCTAAGACTTAACCTAAAGACTTAACCTTAAAATTTAACCCTAAGACTGAACCCTAAAATATAACTTTTAAGACTTAACAATAAGACTGAACATTAAGACACAGCCTTACGACTTCTACCCTGAGACCTAACCTTGAGACTTAACACTGAGATTTAACCCTAAGACTTAACTTTAAGATGTAACATTCGGACTTAACCTTAAAACTTAACCCTAAGTCTCAACCTTAAGAAGTAACTTTAAGACTTAACCCTGAGAATTAACTCTAAGACTTAAACTTAAGAATTAACGCTCAGATATAACCCTCAGACTTAAACTTAAGAAATAACCTTAAGACTTAACCTTAATCTTTAACTTGAAGATGTAACCTTAAGACTTAACCCTAAGAGTTAACCTTAAGTGTTGACCATGCAGATTTAACCCTAAGAGTTAACCTTAAGTGTTGACCTTGCAGATTTAACCCTAAGAGTTAACCTTAGGACTTAAATTGTAAGACTCAACCCTAAGACTTAACCCCAAGACTTAACTCTAAAGAGTTAACCCTAAGACTTCAACTTGTGATTTAAACTTTAGACTTAACCCTAAGACTTAAAATTACGATTTAACATTAAGATTTAACCATAAGACTTAACCCCAAGACTTCAGGTTAAGTTTTAACCTTAAGACTCAACCCTGAGACTTAATGGTGAAATTTATCCATAAGACTTATCCCTAAAACTTAAAACTGAGACTTAAACCTAAGATTTAACCTTAAGACTTAACCCTAAAACGTAGCCCTGAGACTTATCCTTGAGCTTTAACCTTGATACTTAATCCTGAGACTTAGCCCTAAGACTTATCCCCAAGACATAACTCTAAGGCTTAACCCTAAGACTTAACCTTAAGGCTCAACCTTAAGATTTAACATTAAGACTTAACCCTGAGACTTAACCATAAGACTTATCCTCAAGATTGTACTCTAAGACTTAACCCTAAGATTTAAAATGAAGACTTAACCCTAAGACGCAATCTATGAGATGTAAACTTAAGACTTAACCTTTAGGAATTAACCCTGACCCTTAACCTTAAGGCTTAACCCTAAGACTTAAGCTTAAGACTTCACATTAAGACTTAACCCTAAGACATAATCCTGAGACTTAAACCTGAGACTTAACCCTAAGACGTAACCTAAAGTTTAACTTCAAAACTTAACCCTAAGACTGAATCCTAAGACACAACCTTACCACGTAACCCTGAGACTTAACCTTGAGACTTTACCTTGAAATTTAAGCCTGGGATTTAACCCTAAGTCTTAATGCTAAGACTTAACTTGAAGATGTACCATTAAGACTTAACCTTAAGACTTAACCTTCAAACGTAACCTTAAGATTTACACTCAAAACTTAACCCTAAGGCTTAACCCTATGACTTAACCTTAAGGTTAAACCTTAAGACAAAACTTGAAGACTTAATTCAAAGACTTATCCCTAAGACTCAACACTGAGACTTAAACCTAAGATTTAAGACTTAACCCTAAGACTTAGCCCCAAGACTTAACCCTAAGACTTCAACTTATGAATTAAACTTTAGACTTAACCCTAAGACTCAATCCATAAGACTTCACCTTAAGACTTAACCCTAAGACTTAACCTAAAGACTTAACCTTAAAATTTAACCCTAAGACTGAACCCTAAAATATAACTTTTAAGACTTAACAATAAGACTGAACATTAAGACACAGCCTTACGACTTCTACCCTGAGACCTAACCTTGAGACTTAACACTGAGATTTAACCCTAAGACTTAACTTTAAGATGTAACATTCGGACTTAACCTTAAAACTTAACCCTAAGTCTCAACCTTAAGAAGTAACTTTAAGACTTAACCCTGAGAATTAACTCTAAGACTTAAACTTAAGAATTAACGCTCAGATATAACCCTCAGACTTAAACTTAAGAAATAACCTTAAGACTTAACCTTAATCTTTAACTTGAAGATGTAACCTTAAGACTTAACCCTAAGAGTTAACCTTAAGTGTTGACCATGCAGATTTAACCCTAAGAGTTAACCTTAAGTGTTGACCTTGCAGATTTAACCCTAAGAGTTAACCTTAGGACTTAAATTGTAAGACTCAACCCTAAGACTTAACCCCAAGACTTAACTCTAAAGAGTTAACCCTAAGACTTCAACTTGTGATTTAAACTTTAGACTTAACCCTAAGACTTAAAATTACGATTTAACATTAAGATTTAACCATAAGACTTAACCCCAAGACTTCAGGTTAAGTTTTAACCTTAAGACTCAACCCTGAGACTTAATGGTGAAATTTATCCATAAGACTTATCCCTAAAACTTAAAACTGAGACTTAAACCTAAGATTTAACCTTAAGACTTAACCCTAAAACGTAGCCCTGAGACTTATCCTTGAGCTTTAACCTTGATACTTAATCCTGAGACTTAGCCCTAAGACTTATCCCCAAGACATAACTCTAAGGCTTAACCCTAAGACTTAACCTTAAGGCTCAACCTTAAGATTTAACATTAAGACTTAACCCTGAGACTTAACCATAAGACTTATCCTCAAGATTGTACTCTAAGACTTAACCCTAAGATTTAAAATGAAGACTTAACCCTAAGACGCAATCTATGAGATGTAAACTTAAGACTTAACCTTTAGGAATTAACCCTGACCCTTAACCTTAAGGCTTAACCCTAAGACTTAAGCTTAAGACTTCACATTAAGACTTAACCCTAAGACATAATCCTGAGACTTAAACCTGAGACTTAACCCTAAGACGTAACCTAAAGTTTAACTTCAAAACTTAACCCTAAGACTGAATCCTAAGACACAACCTTACCACGTAACCCTGAGACTTAACCTTGAGACTTTACCTTGAAATTTAAGCCTGGGATTTAACCCTAAGTCTTAATGCTAAGACTTAACTTGAAGATGTACCATTAAGACTTAACCTTAAGACTTAACCTTCAAACGTAACCTTAAGATTTACACTCAAAACTTAACCCTAAGGCTTAACCCTATGACTTAACCTTAAGGTTAAACCTTAAGACAAAACTTGAAGACTTAATTCAAAGACTTATCCCTAAGACTCAACACTGAGACTTAAACCTAAGATTTAAGACTTAACCCTAAGACTTAGCCCCAAGACTTAACCCTAAGACTTCAACTTATGAATTAAACTTTAGACTTAACCCTAAGACTCAATCCATAAGACTTCACCTTAAGACTTAACCCTAAGACTTAACCTAAAGACTTAACCTTAAAATTTAACCCTAAGACTGAACCCTAAAATATAACTTTTAAGACTTAACAATAAGACTGAACATTAAGACACAGCCTTACGACTTCTACCCTGAGACCTAACCTTGAGACTTAACACTGAGATTTAACCCTAAGACTTAACTTTAAGATGTAACATTCGGACTTAACCTTAAAACTTAACCCTAAGTCTCAACCTTAAGAAGTAACTTTAAGACTTAACCCTGAGAATTAACTCTAAGACTTAAACTTAAGAATTAACGCTCAGATATAACCCTCAGACTTAAACTTAAGAAATAACCTTAAGACTTAACCTTAATCTTTAACTTGAAGATGTAACCTTAAGACTTAACCCTAAGAGTTAACCTTAAGTGTTGACCATGCAGATTTAACCCTAAGAGTTAACCTTAAGTGTTGACCTTGCAGATTTAACCCTAAGAGTTAACCTTAGGACTTAAATTGTAAGACTCAACCCTAAGACTTAACCCCAAGACTTAACTCTAAAGAGTTAACCCTAAGACTTCAACTTGTGATTTAAACTTTAGACTTAACCCTAAGACTTAAAATTACGATTTAACATTAAGATTTAACCATAAGACTTAACCCCAAGACTTCAGGTTAAGTTTTAACCTTAAGACTCAACCCTGAGACTTAATGGTGAAATTTATCCATAAGACTTATCCCTAAAACTTAAAACTGAGACTTAAACCTAAGATTTAACCTTAAGACTTAACCCTAAAACGTAGCCCTGAGACTTATCCTTGAGCTTTAACCTTGATACTTAATCCTGAGACTTAGCCCTAAGACTTATCCCCAAGACATAACTCTAAGGCTTAACCCTAAGACTTAACCTTAAGGCTCAACCTTAAGATTTAACATTAAGACTTAACCCTGAGACTTAACCATAAGACTTATCCTCAAGATTGTACTCTAAGACTTAACCCTAAGATTTAAAATGAAGACTTAACCCTAAGACGCAATCTATGAGATGTAAACTTAAGACTTAACCTTTAGGAATTAACCCTGACCCTTAACCTTAAGGCTTAACCCTAAGACTTAAGCTTAAGACTTCACATTAAGACTTAACCCTAAGACATAATCCTGAGACTTAAACCTGAGACTTAACCCTAAGACGTAACCTAAAGTTTAACTTCAAAACTTAACCCTAAGACTGAATCCTAAGACACAACCTTACCACGTAACCCTGAGACTTAACCTTGAGACTTTACCTTGAAATTTAAGCCTGGGATTTAACCCTAAGTCTTAATGCTAAGACTTAACTTGAAGATGTACCATTAAGACTTAACCTTAAGACTTAACCTTCAAACGTAACCTTAAGATTTACACTCAAAACTTAACCCTAAGGCTTAACCCTATGACTTAACCTTAAGGTTAAACCTTAAGACAAAACTTGAAGACTTAATTCAAAGACTTATCCCTAAGACTCAACACTGAGACTTAAACCTAAGATTTAAGACTTAACCCTAAGACTTAGCCCCAAGACTTAACCCTAAGACTTCAACTTATGAATTAAACTTTAGACTTAACCCTAAGACTCAATCCATAAGACTTCACCTTAAGACTTAACCCTAAGACTTAACCTAAAGACTTAACCTTAAAATTTAACCCTAAGACTGAACCCTAAAATATAACTTTTAAGACTTAACAATAAGACTGAACATTAAGACACAGCCTTACGACTTCTACCCTGAGACCTAACCTTGAGACTTAACACTGAGATTTAACCCTAAGACTTAACTTTAAGATGTAACATTCGGACTTAACCTTAAAACTTAACCCTAAGTCTCAACCTTAAGAAGTAACTTTAAGACTTAACCCTGAGAATTAACTCTAAGACTTAAACTTAAGAATTAACGCTCAGATATAACCCTCAGACTTAAACTTAAGAAATAACCTTAAGACTTAACCTTAATCTTTAACTTGAAGATGTAACCTTAAGACTTAACCCTAAGAGTTAACCTTAAGTGTTGACCTTACAGATTTAACCCTAAGAGTTAACCTTAGGACTTAAATTGTAAGACTTAACCCTAAGACTTAACCTAAAGTTTAACTTCAAAACTTAACCCTAAGACTGAATCCTAAGACACAACCTTACCACGTAACCCTGAGACTTAACCTTGAGACTTTACCTTGAAATTTAAGCCTGGGATTTAACCCTAAGTCTTAATGCTAAGACTTAACTTGAAGATGTACCATTAAGACTTAACCTTAAGACTTAACCTTCAAACGTAACCTTAAGATTTACACTCAAAACTTAACCCTAAGGCTTAACCCTATGACTTAACCTTAAGGTTAAACCTTAAGACAAAACTTGAAGACTTAATTCAAAGACTTATCCCTAAGACTCAACACTGGGACTTAAACCTAAGATTTAAGACTTAACCCTAAGACTTACCCCCAAGACTTAACCCTTAGACTTCAACTTATGAATTAAACTTTAGACTTAACCCTAAGACTCAATCCATAAGACTTCACCTTAAGACTTAACCCTAAGACTTAACCTAAAGACTTAACCTTAAAATTTAACCCTAAGACTGAACCCTAAAATATAACTTTTAAGACTTAACAATAAGACTGAACATTAAGACACAGCCTTACGACTTCTACCCTGAGACCTAACCTTGAGACTTAACACTGAGATTTAACCCTAAGACTTAACTTTAAGATGTAACATTCGGACTTAACCTTAAAACTTAACCCTAAGTCTCAACCTTAAGAAGTAACTTTAAGACTTAACCCTGAGAATTAACTCTAAGACTTAAACTTAAGAATTAACGCTCAGATATAACCCTCAGACTTAAACTTAAGAAATAACCTTAAGACTTAACCTTAATCTTTAACTTGAAGATGTAACCTTAAGACTTAACCCTAAGAGTTAACCTTAAGTGTTGACCTTGCAGATTTAACCCTAAGAGTTAACCTTAGGACTTAAATTGTAAGACTCAACCCTAAGACTTAACCCCAAGACTTAACTCTAAAGAGTTAACCCTAAGACTTCAACTTGTGATTTAAACTTTAGACTTAACCCTAAGACTTAAAATTACGATTTAACATTAAGATTTAACCATAAGACTTAACCCCAAGACTTCAGGTTAAGTTTTAACCTTAAGACTCAACCCTGAGACTTAATGGTGAAATTTATCCATAAGACTTATGCCAAAAACTTAAAACTGAGACTTAAACCTAAGATTTAACCTTAAGACTTAACCCTAAAACGTAGCCCTGAGACTTATCCTTGAGCTTTAACCTTGATACTTAATCCTGAGACTTATCCCTAAGACTTATCCCCAAGACATAACTCTAAGGCTTAACCCTAAGACTTAACCTTAAGGCTCAACCTTAAGATTTAACATTAAGACTTAACCCTGAGACTTAACCATAAGACTTATCCTCAAGATTGTACTCTAAGAGTTAACCCTAAGATTTAAAATGAAGACTTAACCCTAAGACGCAATCTATGAGATGTAAACTTAAGACTTAACCTTTAGGAATTAACCCTGACACTTAACCTTAAGGCTTAACCCTAAGCCTTAAGCTTAAGACTTCACATTAAGACTTAACCCTAAGACATAATCCTGAGACTTAAACCTGAGACATAACCCTAAGACGTAACCTAAAGTTTAACTTCAAAACTTAACCCTAAGACTGAATCCTAAGACACAACCTTACCACGTAACCCTGAGACTTAACCGTGAGACTTTACCTTGAAATTTAAGCCTGGGATTTAACCCTAAGTCTTAATGCTAAGACTTAACTTGAAGATGTATCATTAAGACTTAACCTTAAGACTTAACCTTCAAACGTAACCTTAAGATTTACACTCAAAACTTAACCCTAAGGCTTAACCCTATGACTTAACCTTAAGGTTAAACCTTAAGACAAAACTTGAAGACTTAATTCAAAGACTTATCCCTAAGACTCAACACTGGGACTTAAACCTAAGATTTAAGACTTAACCCTAAGACTTACCCCCAAGACTTAACCCTAAGACTTCAACTTATGAATTAAACTTTAGACTTAACCCTAAGACTCAATCCATAAGACTTCACCTTAAGACTTAACCCTAAGACTTAACCTAAAGACTTAACCTTAAAATTTAACCCTAAGACTGAACCCTAAAATATAACTTTTAAGACTTAACAATAAGACTGAACATTAAGACACAGCCTTACGACTTCTACCCTGAGACCTAACCTTGAGACTTAACACTGAGATTTAACCCTAAGACTTAACTTTAAGATGTAACATTCGGACTTAACCTTAAAACTTAACCCTAAGTCTCAACCTTAAGAAGTAACTTTAAGACTTAACCCTGAGAATTAACTCTAAGACTTAAACTTAATAATTAACGCTCAGATATAACCCTCAGACTTAAACTTAAGAAATAACCTTAAGACTTAACCTTAATCTTTAACTTGAAGATGTAACCTTAAGACTTAACCCTAAGAGTTAACCTTAAGTGTTGACCTTGCAGATTTAACCCTAAGAGTTAACCTTAGGACTTAAATTGTAAGACTCAACCCTAAGACTTAACCCCAAGACTTAACTCTAAAGAGTTAACCCTAAGACTTCAACTTGTGATTTAAACTTTAGACTTAACCCTAAGACTTAAAATTACGATTTAACATTAAGATTTAACCATAAGACTTAACCCTAAGACTTCAGGTTAAGTTTTAACCTTAAGACTCAACCCTGAGACTTAATGGTGAAATTTATCCATAAGACTTATCCCTAGAACTTAAAACTGAGACTTAAACCTAAGATTTAACCTTAAGACTTAACCCTAAAACATAGCCCTGAGACTTATCCTTGAGCTTTAACCTTGATACCTAATCCTGAGACTTAGCCCTAAGACTTATCCCCAAGACATAACTCTAAGGCTTAACCATAAGACTTAACCTTAAGGCTCAACCTTAAGACTTAACATTAAGACTTAACCCTGAGACTTAACCATAAGACTTATCCTCAAGATTGTACTCTAAGACTTAACCCTAAGATTTAAAATGAAGACTTAACCCTAAGACGCAATCTATGAGATGTAAATTTAAGACTTAACCTTTAGGAATTAACCCTGACACTTAACCTTAAGGCTTAACCCTAAGACTTAAGCTTAAGACTTCACATTAAGACTTAACCCTAAGACATAATCCTGAGACTTAAACCTGAGACTTAACCCTAAGACTTAACCTAAAGTTTAACTTCAAAACTTAACCCTAAGACTGAATCCTAAGACACAACCTTACCACGTAACCCTGAGACTTAACCTTGAGACTTTACCTTGAAATTTAACCTGGGATTTAACCCTAAGTCTTAATGCTAAGACTTAACTTGAAGATGTACCATTAAGACTTAACCTTCAAACGTAACCTTAAGATTTACACTCAAAACTTAACCCTAAGGCTTAACCCTATGACTTAACCTTAAGGTTAAACCTTAAGACAAAACTTGAAGACTTAATTCAAAGACTTATCCCTAAGACTCAACACTGAGACTTAAACCTAAGATTTAAGACTTAACCCTAAGACTTAGCCCCAAGACTTAAGTCTAAGATTTCAAGTTATGAATTAAACTTTAGACTTAACCCTAAGACTCAATCCATAAGACTTCACCTTAGGACTTAACCCTAAGACTTAACCTTAAAATTTAACCCTAAGACTGAACCCTAAAATATAACTTTTAAGACTTAACAATAAGACTGAACATTAAGACACAGCCTTACGACTTCTACCCTGAGACCTAACCTTGAGACTTAACACTGAGATTTAACCCTAAGACTTAACTTTAAGATGTAACATTCGGACTTAACCTTAAAACTTAACCCTAAGTCTCAACCTTAAGAAGTAACTTTAAGACTTAACCCTGAGAATTAACTCTAAGACTTAAACTTAAGAATTAACGCTCAGATATAACCCTCAGACTTAAACTTAAGAAATAACCTTAAGACTTAACCTTAATCTTTAACTTGAAGATGTAACCTTAAGACTTAACCCTAAGAGTTAACCTTAAGTGTTGACCTTGCAGATTTAACCCTAAGAGTTAACCTTAGGACTTAAATTGTAAGACTCAACCCTAAGACTTAACCCCAAGACTTAACTCTAAAGAGTTAACCCTAAGACTTCAACTTGTGATTTAAACTTTAGACTTAACCCTAAGACTTAAAATTACGATTTAACATTAAGATTTAACCATAAGACTTAACCCCAAGACTTCAGGTTAAGTTTTAACCTTAAGACTCAACCCTGAGACTTAATGGTGAAATTTATCCATAAGACTTATCCCTAAAACTTAAAACTGAGACTTAAACCTAAGATTTAACCTTAAGACTTAACCCTAAAACATAGCCCTGAGACTTATCCTTGAGCTTTAACCTTGATACTTAATCCTGAGACTTAGCCCTAAGACTTATCCCCAAGACATAACTCTAAGGCTTAACCCTAAGACTTAACCTTAAGGCTCAACCTTAAGACTTAACATTAAGACTTAACCCTGAGACTTAACCATAAGACTTATCCTCAAGATTGTACTCTAAGACTTAACCCTAAGATTTAAAATGAAGACTTAACCCTAAGACGCAATCTATGAGATGGAAACTTAAGACTTAACCTTTAGGAATTAACCCTGACACTTAACCTTAAGGCTTAACCCTAAGACTTAAGCTTAAGACTTCAATTTAAGACTTCACATTAAGACTTAACCCTAAGACATAATCCTGAGACTTAAACCTGAGACTTAACCCTAAGACGTAACCTAAAGTTTAACTTCAAAACTTAACCCTAAGACTGAATCCTAAGACACAACCTTACCACGTAACCCTGAGACTTAACCTTGAGACTTTACCTTGAAATTTAAGCCTGGGATTTAACCCTAAGTCTTAATGCTAAGACTTAACTTGAAGATGTACCATTAAGACTTAACCTTAAGACTTAACCTTCAAACGTAACCTTAAGATTTACACTCAAAACTTAACCCTAAGGCTTAACCCTATGACTTAACCTTAAGGTTAAACCTTAAGACAAAACTTGAAGACTTAATTCAAAGACTTATCCCTAAGACTCAACACTGGGACTTAAACCTAAGATTTAAGACTTAACCCTAAGACTTACCCCCAAGACTTAACCCTAAGACTTCAACTTATGAATTAAACTTTAGACTTAACCCTAAGACTCAATCCATAAGACTTCACCTTAAGACTTAACCCTAAGACTTAACCTAAAGACTTAACCTTAAAATTTAACCCTAAGACTGAACCCTAAAATATAACTTTTAAGACTTAACAATAAGACTGAACATTAAGACACAGCCTTACGACTTCTACCCTGAGACCTAACCTTGAGACTTAACACTGAGATTTAACCCTAAGACTTAACTTTAAGATGTAACATTCGGACTTAACCTTAAAACTTAACCCTAAGTCTCAACCTTAAGAAGTAACTTTAAGACTTAACCCTGAGAATTAACTCTAAGACTTAAACTTAATAATTAACGCTCAGATATAACCCTCAGACTTAAACTTAAGAAATAACCTTAAGACTTAACCTTAATCTTTAACTTGAAGATGTAACCTTAAGACTTAACCCTAAGAGTTAACCTTAAGTGTTGACCTTGCAGATTTAACCCTAAGAGTTAACCTTAGGACTTAAATTGTAAGACTCAACCCTAAGACTTAACCCCAAGACTTAACTCTAAAGAGTTAACCCTAAGACTTCAACTTGTGATTTAAACTTTAGACTTAACCCTAAGACTTAAAATTACGATTTAACATTAAGATTTAACCATAAGACTTAACCCCAAGACTTCAGGTTAAGTTTTAACCTTAAGACTCAACCCTGAGACTTAATGGTGAAATTTATCCATAAGACTTATCCCTAAAACTGAAAACTGAGACTTAAACCTAAGATTTAACCTTAAGACTTAACCCTAAAACGTAGCCCTGAGACTTATCCTTGAGCTTTAACCTTGATACTTAATCCTGAGACTTAGCCCTAAGACTTATCCCCAAGACATAACTCTAAGGCTTAACCCTAAGACTTAACCTTAAGGCTCAACCTTAAGACTTAACATTAAGACTTAACCCTGAGACTTAACCATAAGACTTATCCTCAAGATTGTACTCTAAGACTTAACCCTAAGATTTAAAATGAAGACTTAACCCTAAGACGCAATCTATGAGATGGAAACTTAAGACTTAACCTTTAGGAATTAACCCTGACACTTAACCTTAAGGCTTAACCCTAAGACTTAAGCTTAAGACTTCAATTTAAGACTTCACATTAAGACTTAACCCTAAGACATAATCCTGAGACTTAAACCTGAGACTTAACCCTAAGACGTAACCTAAAGTTTAACTTCAAAACTTAACCCTAAGACTGAATCCTAAGACACAACCTTACCACGTAACCCTGAGACTTAACCTTGAGACTTTACCTTGAAATTTAAGCCTGGGATTTAACCCTAAGTCTTAATGCTAAGACTTAACTTGAAGATGTACCATTAAGACTTAACCTTAAGACTTAACCTTCAAACGTAACCTTAAGATTTACACTCAAAACTTAACCCTAAGGCTTAACCCTATGACTTAACCTTAAGGTTAAACCTTAAGACAAAACTTGAAGACTTAATTCAAAGACTTATCCCTAAGACTCAACACTGGGACTTAAACCTAAGATTTAAGACTTAACCCTAAGACTTAGCCCCAAGACTTAACCCTTAGACTTCAACTTATGAATTAAACTTTAGACTTAACCCTAAGACTCAATCCATAAGACTTCACCCTAAGACTTAACCTAAAGACTTAACCTTAAAATTTAACCCTAAGACTGAACCCTAAAATATAACTTTTAAGACTTAACAATAAGACTGAACATTAAGACACAGCCTTACGACTTCTACCCTGAGACCTAACCTTGAGACTTAACACTGAGATTTAACCCTAAGACTTAACTTTAAGATGTAACATTCGGACTTAACCTTAAAACTTAACCCTAAGTCTCAACCTTAAGAAGTAACTTTAAGACTTAACCCTGAGAATTAACTCTAAGACTTAAACTTAATAATTAACGCTCAGATATAACCCTCAGACTTAAACTTAAGAAATAACCTTAAGACTTAACCTTAATCTTTAACTTGAAGATGTAACCTTAAGACTTAACCCTAAGAGTTAACCTTAAGTGTTGACCTTGCAGATTTAACCCTAAGAGTTAACCTTAGGACTTAAATTGTAAGACTCAACCCTAAGACTTAACCCCAAGACTTAACTCTAAAGAGTTAACCCTAAGACTTCAACTTGTGATTTAAACTTTAGACTTAACCCTAAGACTTAAAATTACGATTTAACATTAAGATTTAACCATAAGACTTAACCCTAAGACTTCAGGTTAAGTTTTAACCTTAAGACTCAACCCTGAGACTTAATGGTGAAATTTATCCATAAGACTTATCCCTAGAACTTAAAACTGAGACTTAAACCTAAGATTTAACCTTAAGACTTAACCCTAAAACATAGCCCTGAGACTTATCCTTGAGCTTTAACCTTGATACCTAATCCTGAGACTTAGCCCTAAGACTTATCCCCAAGACATAACTCTAAGGCTTAACCCTAAGACTTAACCTTAAGGCTCAACCTTAAGACTTAACATTAAGACTTAACCCTGAGACTTAACCATAAGACTTATCCTCAAGATTGTACTCTAAGACTTAACCCTAAGATTTAAAATGAAGACTTAACCCTAAGACGCAATCTATGAGATGTAAATTTAAGACTTAACCTTTAGGAATTAACCCTGACACTTAACCTTAAGGCTTAACCCTAAGACTTAAGCTTAAGACTTCACATTAAGACTTAACCCTAAGACATAATCCTGAGACTTAAACCTGAGACTTAACCCTAAGACTTAACCTAAAGTTTAACTTCAAAACTTAACCCTAAGACTGAATCCTAAGACACAACCTTACCACGTAACCCTGAGACTTAACCTTGAGACTTTACCTTGAAATTTAACCTGGGATTTAACCCTAAGTCTTAATGCTAAGACTTAACTTGAAGATGTACCATTAAGACTTAACCTTCAAACGTAACCTTAAGATTTACACTCAAAACTTAACCCTAAGGCTTAACCCTATGACTTAACCTTAAGGTTAAACCTTAAGACAAAACTTGAAGACTTAATTCAAAGACTTATCCCTAAGACTCAACACTGAGACTTAAACCTAAGATTTAAGACTTAACCCTAAGACTTAGCCCCAAGACTTAAGTCTAAGATTTCAAGTTATGAATTAAACTTTAGACTTAACCCTAAGACTCAATCCATAAGACTTCACCTTAGGACTTAACCCTAAGACTTAACCTTAAAATTTAACCCTAAGACTGAACCCTAAAATATAACTTTTAAGACTTAACAATAAGACTGAACATTAAGACACAGCCTTACGACTTCTACCCTGAGACCTAACCTTGAGACTTAACACTGAGATTTAACCCTAAGACTTAACTTTAAGATGTAACATTCGGACTTAACCTTAAAACTTAACCCTAAGTCTCAACCTTAAGAAGTAACTTTAAGACTTAACCCTGAGAATTAACTCTAAGACTTAAACTTAAGAATTAACGCTCAGATATAACCCTCAGACTTAAACTTAAGAAATAACCTTAAGACTTAACCTTAATCTTTAACTTGAAGATGTAACCTTAAGACTTAACCCTAAGAGTTAACCTTAAGTGTTGACCTTGCAGATTTAACCCTAAGAGTTAACCTTAGGACTTAAATTGTAAGACTCAACCCTAAGACTTAACCCCAAGACTTAACTCTAAAGAGTTAACCCTAAGACTTCAACTTGTGATTTAAACTTTAGACTTAACCCTAAGACTTAAAATTACGATTTAACATTAAGATTTAACCATAAGACTTAACCCCAAGACTTCAGGTTAAGTTTTAACCTTAAGACTCAACCCTGAGACTTAATGGTGAAATTTATCCATAAGACTTATCCCTAAAACTTAAAACTGAGACTTAAACCTAAGATTTAACCTTAAGACTTAACCCTAAAACGTAGCCCTGAGACTTATCCTTGAGCTTTAACCTTGATACTTAATCCTGAGACTTAGCCCTAAGACTTATCCCCAAGACATAACTCTAAGGCTTAACCCTAAGACTTAACCTTAAGGCTCAACCTTAAGACTTAACATTAAGACTTAACCCTGAGACTTAACCATAAGACTTATCCTCAAGATTGTACTCTAAGACTTAACCCTAAGATTTAAAATGAAGACTTAACCCTAAGACGCAATCTATGAGATGGAAACTTAAGACTTAACCTTTAGGAATTAACCCTGACACTTAACCTTAAGGCTTAACCCTAAGACTTAAGCTTAAGACTTCACATTAAGACTTAACCCTAAGACATAATCCTGAGACTTAAACCTGAGACTTAACCCTAAGACGTAACCTAAAGTTTAACTTCAAAACTTAACCCTAAGACTGAATCCTAAGACACAACCTTACCACGTAACCCTGAGACTTAACCTTGAGACTTTACCTTGAAATTTAAGCCTGGGATTTAACCCTAAGTCTTAATGCTAAGACTTAACTTGAAGATGTACCATTAAGACTTAACCTTAAGACTTAACCTTCAAACGTAACCTTAAGATTTACACTCAAAACTTAACCCTAAGGCTTAACCCTATGACTTAACCTTAAGGTTAAACCTTAAGACAAAACTTGAAGACTTAATTCAAAGACTTATCCCTAAGACTCAACACTGGGACTTAAACCTAAGATTTAAGACTTAACCCTAAGACTTAGCCCCAAGACTTAACCCTAAGACTTCAACTTATGAATTAAACTTTAGACTTAACCCTAAGACTCAATCCATAAGACTTCACCTTAAGACTTAACCCTAAGACTTAACCTAAAGACTTAACCTTAAAATTTAACCCTAAGACTGAAACCTAAAATATAACTTTTAAGACTTAACAATAAGACTGAACATTAAGACACAGCCTTACGACTTCTACCCTGAGACCTAACCTTGAGACTTAACACTGAGATTTAACCCTAAGACTTAACTTTAAGATGTAACATTCGGACTTAACCTTAAAACTTAACCCTAAGTCTCAACCTTAAGAAGTAACTTTAAGACTTAACCCTGAGAATTAACTCTAAGACTTAAACTTAAGAATTAACGCTCAGATATAACCCTCAGACTTAAACTTAAGAAATAACCTTAAGACTTAACCTTAATCTTTAACTTGAAGATGTAACCTTAAGACTTAACCCTAAGAGTTAACCTTAAGTGTTGACCTTGCAGATTTAACCCTAAGAGTTAACCTTAGGACTTAAATTGTAAGACTCAACCCTAAGACTTAACCCCAAGACTTAACTCTAAAGAGTTAACCCTAAGACTTCAACTTGTGATTTAAACTTTAGACTTAACCCTAAGACTTAAAATTACGATTTAACATTAAGATTTAACCATAAGACTTAACCCTAAGACTTCAGGTTAAGTTTTAACCTTAAGACTCAACCCTGAGACTTAATGGTGAAATTTATCCATAAGACTTATCCCTAGAACTTAAAACTGAGACTTAAACCTAAGATTTAACCTTAAGACTTAACCCTAAAACATAGCCCTGAGACTTATCCTTGAGCTTTAACCTTGATACCTAATCCTGAGACTTAGCCCTAAGACTTATCCCCAAGACATAACTCTAAGGCTTAACCCTAAGACTTAACCTTAAGGCTCAACCTTAAGACTTAACATTAAGACTTAACCCTGAGACTTAACCATAAGACTTATCCTCAAGATTGTACTCTAAGACTTAACCCTAAGATTTAAAATGAAGACTTAACCCTAAGACGCAATCTATGAGATGTAAATTTAAGACTTAACCTTTAGGAATTAACCCTGACACTTAACCTTAAGGCTTAACCCTAAGACTTAAGCTTAAGACTTCACATTAAGACTTAACCCTAAGACATAATCCTGAGACTTAAACCTGAGACTTAACCCTAAGACTTAACCTAAAGTTTAACTTCAAAACTTAACCCTAAGACTGAATCCTAAGACACAACCTTACCACGTAACCCTGAGACTTAACCTTGAGACTTTACCTTGAAATTTAACCTGGGATTTAACCCTAAGTCTTAATGCTAAGACTTAACTTGAAGATGTACCATTAAGACTTAACCTTCAAACGTAACCTTAAGATTTACACTCAAAACTTAACCCTAAGGCTTAACCCTATGACTTAACCTTAAGGTTAAACCTTAAGACAAAACTTGAAGACTTAATTCAAAGACTTATCCCTAAGACTCAACACTGAGACTTAAACCTAAGATTTAAGACTTAACCCTAAGACTTAGCCCCAAGACTTAAGTCTAAGATTTCAAGTTATGAATTAAACTTTAGACTTAACCCTAAGACTCAATCCATAAGACTTCACCTTAGGACTTAACCCTAAGACTTAACCTTAAAATTTAACCCTAAGACTGAACCCTAAAATATAACTTTTAAGACTTAACAATAAGACTGAACATTAAGACACAGCCTTACGACTTCTACCCTGAGACCTAACCTTGAGACTTAACACTGAGATTTAACCCTAAGACTTAACTTTAAGATGTAACATTCGGACTTAACCTTAAAACTTAACCCTAAGTCTCAACCTTAAGAAGTAACTTTAAGACTTAACCCTGAGAATTAACTCTAAGACTTAAACTTAAGAATTAACGCTCAGATATAACCCTCAGACTTAAACTTAAGAAATAACCTTAAGACTTAACCTTAATCTTTAACTTGAAGATGTAACCTTAAGACTTAACCCTAAGAGTTAACCTTAAGTGTTGACCTTGCAGATTTAACCCTAAGAGTTAACCTTAGGACTTAAATTGTAAGACTCAACCCTAAGACTTAACCCCAAGACTTAACTCTAAAGAGTTAACCCTAAGACTTCAACTTGTGATTTAAACTTTAGACTTAACCCTAAGACTTAAAATTACGATTTAACATTAAGATTTAACCATAAGACTTAACCCCAAGACTTCAGGTTAAGTTTTAACCTTAAGACTCAACCCTGAGACTTAATGGTGAAATTTATCCATAAGACTTATCCCTAAAACTTAAAACTGAGACTTAAACCTAAGATTTAACCTTAAGACTTAACCCTAAAACGTAGCCCTGAGACTTATCCTTGAGCTTTAACCTTGATACTTAATCCTGAGACTTAGCCCTAAGACTTATCCCCAAGACATAACTCTAAGGCTTAACCCTAAGACTTAACCTTAAGGCTCAACCTTAAGACTTAACATTAAGACTTAACCCTGAGACTTAACCATAAGACTTATCCTCAAGATTGTACTCTAAGACTTAACCCTAAGATTTAAAATGAAGACTTAACCCTAAGACGCAATCTATGAGATGGAAACTTAAGACTTAACCTTTAGGAATTAACCCTGACACTTAACCTTAAGGCTTAACCCTAAGACTTAAGCTTAAGACTTCACATTAAGACTTAACCCTAAGACATAATCCTGAGACTTAAACCTGAGACTTAACCCTAAGACGTAACCTAAAGTTTAACTTCAAAACTTAACCCTAAGACTGAATCCTAAGACACAACCTTACCACGTAACCCTGAGACTTAACCTTGAGACTTTACCTTGAAATTTAAGCCTGGGATTTAACCCTAAGTCTTAATGCTAAGACTTAACTTGAAGATGTACCATTAAGACTTAACCTTAAGACTTAACCTTCAAACGTAACCTTAAGATTTACACTCAAAACTTAACCCTAAGGCTTAACCCTATGACTTAACCTTAAGGTTAAACCTTAAGACAAAACTTGAAGACTTAATTCAAAGACTTATCCCTAAGACTCAACACTGGGACTTAAACCTAAGATTTAAGACTTAACCCTAAGACTTACCCCCAAGACTTAACCCTAAGACTTCAACTTATGAATTAAACTTTAGACTTAACCCTAAGACTCAATCCATAAGACTTCACCTTAAGACTTAACCCTAAGACTTAACCTAAAGACTTAACCTTAAAATTTAACCCTAAGACTGAACCCTAAAATATAACTTTTAAGACTTAACAATAAGACTGAACATTAAGACACAGCCTTACGACTTCTACCCTGAGACCTAACCTTGAGACTTAACACTGAGATTTAACCCTAAGACTTAACTTTAAGATGTAACATTCGGACTTAACCTTAAAACTTAACCCTAAGTCTCAACCTTAAGAAGTAACTTTAAGACTTAACCCTGAGAATTAACTCTAAGACTTAAACTTAAGAATTAACGCTCAGATATAACCCTCAGACTTAAACTTAAGAAATAACCTTAAGACTTAACCTTAATCTTTAACTTGAAGATGTAACCTTAAGACTTAACCCTAAGAGTTAACCTTAAGTGTTGACCTTGCAGATTTAACCCTAAGAGTTAACCTTAGGACTTAAATTGTAAGACTCAACCCTAAGACTTAACCCCAAGACTTAACTCTAAAGAGTTAACCCTAAGACTTCAACTTGTGATTTAAACTTTAGACTTAACCCTAAGACTTAAAATTACGATTTAACATTAAGATTTAACCATAAGACTTAACCCCAAGACTTCAGGTTAAGTTTTAACCTTAAGACTCAACCCTGAGACTTAATGGTGAAATTTATCCATAAGACTTATCCCTAAAACTTAAAACTGAGACTTAAACCTAAGATTTAACCTTAAGACTTAACCCTAAAACGTAGCCCTGAGACTTATCCTTGAGCTTTAACCTTGATACTTAATCCTGAGACTTAGCCCTAAGACTTATCCCCAAGACATAACTCTAAGGCTTAACCCTAAGACTTAACCTTAAGGCTCAACCTTAAGACTTAACATTAAGACTTAACCCTGAGACTTAACCATAAGACTTATCCTCAAGATTGTACTCTAAGACTTAACCCTAAGATTTAAAATGAAGACTTAACCCTAAGACGCAATCTATGAGATGGAAACTTAAGACTTAACCTTTAGGAATTAACCCTGACACTTAACCTTAAGGCTTAACCCTAAGACTTAAGCTTAAGACTTCAATTTAAGACTTCACATTAAGACTTAACCCTAAGACATAATCCTGAGACTTAAACCTGAGACTTAACCCTAAGACGTAACCTAAAGTTTAACTTCAAAACTTAACCCTAAGACTGAATCCTAAGACACAACCTTACCACGTAACCCTGAGACTTAACCTTGAGACTTTACCTTGAAATTTAAGCCTGGGATTTAACCCTAAGTCTTAATGCTAAGACTTAACTTGAAGATGTACCATTAAGACTTAACCTTAAGACTTAACCTTCAAACGTAACCTTAAGATTTACACTCAAAACTTAACCCTAAGGCTTAACCCTATGACTTAACCTTAAGGTTAAACCTTAAGACAAAACTTGAAGACTTAATTCAAAGACTTATCCCTAAGACTCAACACTGGGACTTAAACCTAAGATTTAAGACTTAACCCTAAGACTTAGCCCCAAGACTTAACCCTTAGACTTCAACTTATGAATTAAACTTTAGACTTAACCCTAAGACTCAATCCATAAGACTTCACCCTAAGACTTAACCTAAAGACTTAACCTTAAAATTTAACCCTAAGACTGAACCCTAAAATATAACTTTTAAGACTTAACAATAAGACTGAACATTAAGACACAGCCTTACGACTTCTACCCTGAGACCTAACCTTGAGACTTAACACTGAGATTTAACCCTAAGACTTAACTTTAAGATGTAACATTCGGACTTAACCTTAAAACTTAACCCTAAGTCTCAACCTTAAGAAGTAACTTTAAGACTTAACCCTGAGAATTAACTCTAAGACTTAAACTTAAGAATTAACGCTCAGATATAACCCTCAGACTTAAACTTAAGAAATAACCTTAAGACTTAACCTTAATCTTTAACTTGAAGATGTAACCTTAAGACTTAACCCTAAGAGTTAACCTTAAGTGTTGACCTTGCAGATTTAACCCTAAGAGTTAACCTTAGGACTTAAATTGTAAGACTCAACCCTAAGACTTAACCCCAAGACTTAACTCTAAAGAGTTAACCCTAAGACTTCAACTTGTGATTTAAACTTTAGACTTAACCCTAAGACTTAAAATTACGATTTAACATTAAGATTTAACCATAAGACTTAACCCCAAGACTTCAGGTTAAGTTTTAACCTTAAGACTCAACCCTGAGACTTAATGGTGAAATTTATCCATAAGACTTATCCCTAAAACTTAAAACTGAGACTTAAACCTAAGATTTAACCTTAAGACTTAACCCTAAAACGTAGCCCTGAGACTTATCCTTGAGCTTTAACCTTGATACTTAATCCTGAGACTTAGCCCTAAGACTTATCCCCAAGACATAACTCTAAGGCTTAACCCTAAGACTTAACCTTAAGGCTCAACCTTAAGACTTAACATTAAGACTTAACCCTGAGACTTAACCATAAGACTTATCCTCAAGATTGTACTCTAAGACTTAACCCTAAGATTTAAAATGAAGACTTAACCCTAAGACGCAATCTATGAGATGGAAACTTAAGACTTAACCTTTAGGAATTAACCCTGACACTTAACCTTAAGGCTTAACCCTAAGACTTAAGCTTAAGACTTCAATTTAAGACTTCACATTAAGACTTAACCCTAAGACATAATCCTGAGACTTAAACCTGAGACTTAACCCTAAGACGTAACCTAAAGTTTAACTTCAAAACTTAACCCTAAGACTGAATCCTAAGACACAACCTTACCACGTAACCCTGAGACTTAACCTTGAGACTTTACCTTGAAATTTAAGCCTGGGATTTAACCCTAAGTCTTAATGCTAAGACTTAACTTGAAGATGTACCATTAAGACTTAACCTTAAGACTTAACCTTCAAACGTAACCTTAAGATTTACACTCAAAACTTAACCCTAAGGCTTAACCCTATGACTTAACCTTAAGGTTAAACCTTAAGACAAAACTTGAAGACTTAATTCAAAGACTTATCCCTAAGACTCAACACTGGGACTTAAACCTAAGATTTAAGACTTAACCCTAAGACTTACCCCCAAGACTTAACCCTAAGACTTCAACTTATGAATTAAACTTTAGACTTAACCCTAAGACTCAATCCATAAGACTTCACCTTAAGACTTAACCCTAAGACTTAACCTAAAGACTTAACCTTAAAATTTAACCCTAAGACTGAACCCTAAAATATAACTTTTAAGACTTAACAATAAGACTGAACATTAAGACACAGCCTTACGACTTCTACCCTGAGACCTAACCTTGAGACTTAACACTGAGATTTAACCCTAAGACTTAACTTTAAGATGTAACATTCGGACTTAACCTTAAAACTTAACCCTAAGTCTCAACCTTAAGAAGTAACTTTAAGACTTAACCCTGAGAATTAACTCTAAGACTTAAACTTAAGAATTAACGCTCAGATATAACCCTCAGACTTAAACTTAAGAAATAACCTTAAGACTTAACCTTAATCTTTAACTTGAAGATGTAACCTTAAGACTTAACCCTAAGAGTTAACCTTAAGTGTTGACCTTGCAGATTTAACCCTAAGAGTTAACCTTAGGACTTAAATTGTAAGACTCAACCCTAAGACTTAACCCCAAGACTTAACTCTAAAGAGTTAACCCTAAGACTTCAACTTGTGATTTAAACTTTAGACTTAACCCTAAGACTTAAAATTACGATTTAACATTAAGATTTAACCATAAGACTTAACCCTAAGACTTCAGGTTAAGTTTTAACCTTAAGACTCAACCCTGAGACTTAATGGTGAAATTTATCCATAAGACTTATCCCTAGAACTTAAAACTGAGACTTAAACCTAAGATTTAACCTTAAGACTTAACCCTAAAACATAGCCCTGAGACTTATCCTTGAGCTTTAACCTTGATACCTAATCCTGAGACTTAGCCCTAAGACTTATCCCCAAGACATAACTCTAAGGCTTAACCCTAAGACTTAACCTTAAGGCTCAACCTTAAGACTTAACATTAAGACTTAACCCTGAGACTTAACCATAAGACTTATCCTCAAGATTGTACTCTAAGACTTAACCCTAAGATTTAAAATGAAGACTTAACCCTAAGACGCAATCTATGAGATGTAAATTTAAGACTTAACCTTTAGGAATTAACCCTGACACTTAACCTTAAGGCTTAACCCTAAGACTTAAGCTTAAGACTTCACATTAAGACTTAACCCTAAGACATAATCCTGAGACTTAAACCTGAGACTTAACCCTAAGACTTAACCTAAAGTTTAACTTCAAAACTTAACCCTAAGACTGAATCCTAAGACACAACCTTACCACGTAACCCTGAGACTTAACCTTGAGACTTTACCTTGAAATTTAACCTGGGATTTAACCCTAAGTCTTAATGCTAAGACTTAACTTGAAGATGTACCATTAAGACTTAACCTTCAAACGTAACCTTAAGATTTACACTCAAAACTTAACCCTAAGGCTTAACCCTATGACTTAACCTTAAGGTTAAACCTTAAGACAAAACTTGAAGACTTAATTCAAAGACTTATCCCTAAGACTCAACACTGAGACTTAAACCTAAGATTTAAGACTTAACCCTAAGACTTAGCCCCAAGACTTAAGTCTAAGATTTCAAGTTATGAATTAAACTTTAGACTTAACCCTAAGACTCAATCCATAAGACTTCACCTTAGGACTTAACCCTAAGACTTAACCTTAAAATTTAACCCTAAGACTGAACCCTAAAATATAACTTTTAAGACTTAACAATAAGACTGAACATTAAGACACAGCCTTACGACTTCTACCCTGAGACCTAACCTTGAGACTTAACACTGAGATTTAACCCTAAGACTTAACTTTAAGATGTAACATTCGGACTTAACCTTAAAACTTAACCCTAAGTCTCAACCTTAAGAAGTAACTTTAAGACTTAACCCTGAGAATTAACTCTAAGACTTAAACTTAAGAATTAACGCTCAGATATAACCCTCAGACTTAAACTTAAGAAATAACCTTAAGACTTAACCTTAATCTTTAACTTGAAGATGTAACCTTAAGACTTAACCCTAAGAGTTAACCTTAAGTGTTGACCTTGCAGATTTAACCCTAAGAGTTAACCTTAGGACTTAAATTGTAAGACTCAACCCTAAGACTTAACCCCAAGACTTAACTCTAAAGAGTTAACCCTAAGACTTCAACTTGTGATTTAAACTTTAGACTTAACCCTAAGACTTAAAATTACGATTTAACATTAAGATTTAACCATAAGACTTAACCCCAAGACTTCAGGTTAAGTTTTAACCTTAAGACTCAACCCTGAGACTTAATGGTGAAATTTATCCATAAGACTTATCCCTAAAACTTAAAACTGAGACTTAAACCTAAGATTTAACCTTAAGACTTAACCCTAAAACGTAGCCCTGAGACTTATCCTTGAGCTTTAACCTTGATACTTAATCCTGAGACTTAGCCCTAAGACTTATCCCCAAGACATAACTCTAAGGCTTAACCCTAAGACTTAACCTTAAGGCTCAACCTTAAGACTTAACATTAAGACTTAACCCTGAGACTTAACCATAAGACTTATCCTCAAGATTGTACTCTAAGACTTAACCCTAAGATTTAAAATGAAGACTTAACCCTAAGACGCAATCTATGAGATGGAAACTTAAGACTTAACCTTTAGGAATTAACCCTGACACTTAACCTTAAGGCTTAACCCTAAGACTTAAGCTTAAGACTTCACATTAAGACTTAACCCTAAGACATAATCCTGAGACTTAAACCTGAGACTTAACCCTAAGACGTAACCTAAAGTTTAACTTCAAAACTTAACCCTAAGACTGAATCCTAAGACACAACCTTACCACGTAACCCTGAGACTTAACCTTGAGACTTTACCTTGAAATTTAAGCCTGGGATTTAACCCTAAGTCTTAATGCTAAGACTTAACTTGAAGATGTACCATTAAGACTTAACCTTAAGACTTAACCTTCAAACGTAACCTTAAGATTTACACTCAAAACTTAACCCTAAGGCTTAACCCTATGACTTAACCTTAAGGTTAAACCTTAAGACAAAACTTGAAGACTTAATTCAAAGACTTATCCCTAAGACTCAACACTGGGACTTAAACCTAAGATTTAAGACTTAACCCTAAGACTTACCCCCAAGACTTAACCCTAAGACTTCAACTTATGAATTAAACTTTAGACTTAACCCTAAGACTCAATCCATAAGACTTCACCTTAAGACTTAACCCTAAGACTTAACCTAAAGACTTAACCTTAAAATTTAACCCTAAGACTGAACCCTAAAATATAACTTTTAAGACTTAACAATAAGACTGAACATTAAGACACAGCCTTACGACTTCTACCCTGAGACCTAACCTTGAGACTTAACACTGAGATTTAACCCTAAGACTTAACTTTAAGATGTAACATTCGGACTTAACCTTAAAACTTAACCCTAAGTCTCAACCTTAAGAAGTAACTTTAAGACTTAACCCTGAGAATTAACTCTAAGACTTAAACTTAAGAATTAACGCTCAGATATAACCCTCAGACTTAAACTTAAGAAATAACCTTAAGACTTAACCTTAATCTTTAACTTGAAGATGTAACCTTAAGACTTAACCCTAAGAGTTAACCTTAAGTGTTGACCTTGCAGATTTAACCCTAAGAGTTAACCTTAGGACTTAAATTGTAAGACTCAACCCTAAGACTTAACCCCAAGACTTAACTCTAAAGAGTTAACCCTAAGACTTCAACTTGTGATTTAAACTTTAGACTTAACCCTAAGACTTAAAATTACGATTTAACATTAAGATTTAACCATAAGACTTAACCCCAAGACTTCAGGTTAAGTTTTAACCTTAAGACTCAACCCTGAGACTTAATGGTGAAATTTATCCATAAGACTTATCCCTAAAACTTAAAACTGAGACTTAAACCTAAGATTTAACCTTAAGACTTAACCCTAAAACGTAGCCCTGAGACTTATCCTTGAGCTTTAACCTTGATACTTAATCCTGAGACTTAGCCCTAAGACTTATCCCCAAGACATAACTCTAAGGCTTAACCCTAAGACTTAACCTTAAGGCTCAACCTTAAGACTTAACATTAAGACTTAACCCTGAGACTTAACCATAAGACTTATCCTCAAGATTGTACTCTAAGACTTAACCCTAAGATTTAAAATGAAGACTTAACCCTAAGACGCAATCTATGAGATGGAAACTTAAGACTTAACCTTTAGGAATTAACCCTGACACTTAACCTTAAGGCTTAACCCTAAGACTTAAGCTTAAGACTTCAATTTAAGACTTCACATTAAGACTTAACCCTAAGACATAATCCTGAGACTTAAACCTGAGACTTAACCCTAAGACGTAACCTAAAGTTTAACTTCAAAACTTAACCCTAAGACTGAATCCTAAGACACAACCTTACCACGTAACCCTGAGACTTAACCTTGAGACTTTACCTTGAAATTTAAGCCTGGGATTTAACCCTAAGTCTTAATGCTAAGACTTAACTTGAAGATGTACCATTAAGACTTAACCTTAAGACTTAACCTTCAAACGTAACCTTAAGATTTACACTCAAAACTTAACCCTAAGGCTTAACCCTATGACTTAACCTTAAGGTTAAACCTTAAGACAAAACTTGAAGACTTAATTCAAAGACTTATCCCTAAGACTCAACACTGGGACTTAAACCTAAGATTTAAGACTTAACCCTAAGACTTAGCCCCAAGACTTAACCCTTAGACTTCAACTTATGAATTAAACTTTAGACTTAACCCTAAGACTCAATCCATAAGACTTCACCCTAAGACTTAACCTAAAGACTTAACCTTAAAATTTAACCCTAAGACTGAACCCTAAAATATAACTTTTAAGACTTAACAATAAGACTGAACATTAAGACACAGCCTTACGACTTCTACCCTGAGACCTAACCTTGAGACTTAACACTGAGATTTAACCCTAAGACTTAACTTTAAGATGTAACATTCGGACTTAACCTTAAAACTTAACCCTAAGTCTCAACCTTAAGAAGTAACTTTAAGACTTAACCCTGAGAATTAACTCTAAGACTTAAACTTAAGAATTAACGCTCAGATATAACCCTCAGACTTAAACTTAAGAAATAACCTTAAGACTTAACCTTAATCTTTAACTTGAAGATGTAACCTTAAGACTTAACCCTAAGAGTTAACCTTAAGTGTTGACCTTGCAGATTTAACCCTAAGAGTTAACCTTAGGACTTAAATTGTAAGACTCAACCCTAAGACTTAACCCCAAGACTTAACTCTAAAGAGTTAACCCTAAGACTTCAACTTGTGATTTAAACTTTAGACTTAACCCTAAGACTTAAAATTACGATTTAACATTAAGATTTAACCATAAGACTTAACCCCAAGACTTCAGGTTAAGTTTAAACCTTAAGACTCAACCCTGAGACTTAATGGTGAAATTTATCCATAAGACTTATCCCTAAAACTTAAAACTGAGACTTAAACCTAAGATTTAACCTTAAGACTTAACCCTAAAACGTAGCCCTGAGACTTATCCTTGAGCTTTAACCTTGATACTTAATCCTGAGACTTAGCCCTAAGACTTATCCCCAAGACATAACTCTAAGGCTTAACCCTAAGACTTAACCTTAAGGCTCAACCTTAAGACTTAACATTAAGACTTAACCCTGAGACTTAACCATAAGACTTATCCTCAAGATTGTACTCTAAGACTTAACCCTAAGATTTAAAATGAAGACTTAACCCTAAGACGCAATCTATGAGATGTAAACTTAAGACTTAACCTTTAGGAATTAACCCTGACACTTAACCTTAAGGCTTAACCCTAAGACTTAAGCTTAAGACTTCAATTTAAGACTTCACATTAAGACTTAACCCTAAGACATAATCCTGAGACTTAAACCTGAGACTTAACCCTAAGACGTAACCTAAAGTTTAACTTCAAAACTTAACCCTAAGACTGAATCCTAAGACACAACCTTACCACGTAACCCTGAGACTTAACCTTGAGACTTTACCTTGAAATTTAAGCCTGGGATTTAACCCTAAGTCTTAATGCTAAGACTTAACTTGAAGATGTACCATTAAGACTTAACCTTAAGACTTAACCTTCAAACGTAACCTTAAGATTTACACTCAAAACTTAACCCTAAGGCTTAACCCTATGACTTAACCTTAAGGTTAAACCTTAAGACAAAACTTGAAGACTTAATTCAAAGACTTATCCCTAAGACTCAACACTGGGACTTAAACCTAAGATTTAAGACTTAACCCTAAGACTTAGCCCCAAGACTTAACCCTTAGACTTCAACTTATGAATTAAACTTTAGACTTAACCCTAAGACTCAATCCATAAGACTTCACCCTAAGACTTAACCTAAAGACTTAACCTTAAAATTTAACCCTAAGACTGAACCCTAAAATATAACTTTTAAGACTTAACAATAAGACTGAACATTAAGACACAGCCTTACGACTTCTACCCTGCGACCTAACCTTGAGACTTAACACTGAGATTTAACCCTAAGACTTAACTTTAAGATGTAACATTCGGACTTAACCTTAAAACTTAACCCTAAGTCTCAACCTTAAGAAGTAACTTTAAGACTTAACCCTGAGAATTAACTCTAAGACTTAAACTTAAGAATTAACGCTCAGATATAACCCTCAGACTTAAACTTAAGAAATAACCTTAAGACTTAACCTTAATCTTTAACTTGAAGATGTAACCTTAAGACTTAACCCTAAGAGTTAACCTTAAGTGTTGACCTTGCAGATTTAACCCTAAGAGTTAACCTTAGGACTTAAATTGTAAGACTCAACCCTAAGACTTAACCCCAAGACTTAACTCTAAAGAGTTAACCCTAAGACTTCAACTTGTGATTTAAACTTTAGACTTAACCCTAAGACTTAAAATTACGATTTAACATTAAGATTTAACCATAAGACTTAACCCCAAGACTTCAGGTTAAGTTTAAACCTTAAGACTCAACCCTGAGACTTAATGGTGAAATTTATCCATAAGACTTATCCCTAAAACTTAAAACTGAGACTTAAACCTAAGATTTAACCTTAAGACTTAACCCTAAAACGTAGCCCTGAGACTTATCCTTGAGCTTTAACCTTGATACTTAATCCTGAGACTTAGCCCTAAGACTTATCCCCAAGACATAACTCTAAGGCTTAACCCTAAGACTTAACCTTAAGGCTCAACCTTAAGACTTAACATTAAGACTTAACCCTGAGACTTAACCATAAGACTTATCCTCAAGATTGTACTCTAAGACTTAACCCTAAGATTTAAAATGAAGACTTAACCCTAAGACGCAATCTATGAGATGTAAACTTAAGACTTAACCTTTAGGAATTAACCCTGACACTTAACCTTAAGGCTTAACCCTAAGACTTAAGCTTAAGACTTCAATTTAAGACTTCACATTAAGACTTAACCCTAAGACATAATCCTGAGACTTAAACCTGAGACTTAACCCTAAGACGTAACCTAAAGTTTAACTTCAAAACTTAACCCTAAGACTGAATCCTAAGACACAACCTTACCACGTAACCCTGAGACTTAACCTTGAGACTTTACCTTGAAATTTAAGCCTGGGATTTAACCCTAAGTCTTAATGCTAAGACTTAACTTGAAGATGTACCATTAAGACTTAACCTTAAGACTTAACCTTCAAACGTAACCTTAAGATTTACACTCAAAACTTAACCCTAAGGCTTAACCCTATGACTTAACCTTAAGGTTAAACCTTAAGACAAAACTTGAAGACTTAATTCAAAGACTTATCCCTAAGACTCAACACTGGGACTTAAACCTAAGATTTAAGACTTAACCCTAAGACTTAGCCCCAAGACTTAACCCTTAGACTTCAACTTATGAATTAAACTTTAGACTTAACCCTAAGACTCAATCCATAAGACTTCACCCTAAGACTTAACCTAAAGACTTAACCTTAAAATTTAACCCTAAGACTGAACCCTAAAATATAACTTTTAAGACTTAACAATAAGACTGAACATTAAGACACAGCCTTACGACTTCTACCCTGCGACCTAACCTTGAGACTTAACACTGAGATTTAACCCTAAGACTTAACTTTAAGATGTAACATTCGGACTTAACCTTAAAACTTAACCCTAAGTCTCAACCTTAAGAAGTAACTTTAAGACTTAACCCTGAGAATTAACTCTAAGACTTAAACTTAAGAATTAACGCTCAGATATAACCCTCAGACTTAAACTTAAGAAATAACCTTAAGACTTAACCTTAATCTTTAACTTGAAGATGTAACCTTAAGACTTAACCCTAAGAGTTAACCTTAAGTGTTGACCTTGCAGATTTAACCCTAAGAGTTAACCTTAGGACTTAAATTGTAAGACTCAACCCTAAGACTTAACCCCAAGACTTAACTCTAAAGAGTTAACCCTAAGACTTCAACTTGTGATTTAAACTTTAGACTTAACCCTAAGACTTAAAATTACGATTTAACATTAAGATTTAACCATAAGACTTAACCCCAAGACTTCAGGTTAAGTTTTAACCTTAAGACTCAACCCTGAGACTTAATGGTGAAATTTATCCATAAGACTTATCCCTAAAACTTAAAACTGAGACTTAAACCTAAGATTTAACCTTAAGACTTAACCCTAAAACGTAGCCCTGAGACTTATCCTTGAGCTTTAACCTTGATACTTAATCCTGAGACTTAGCCCTAAGACTTATCCCCAAGACATAACTCTAAGGCTTAACCCTAAGACTTAACCTTAAGGCTCAACCTTAAGACTTAACATTAAGACTTAACCCTGAGACTTAACCATAAGACTTATCCTCAAGATTGTACTCTAAGACTTAACCCTAAGATTTAAAATGAAGACTTAACCCTAAGACGCAATCTATGAGATGTAAACTTAAGACTTAACCTTTAGGAATTAACCCTGACACTTAACCTTAAGGCTTAACCCTAAGACTTAAGCTTAAGACTTCAATTTAAGACTTCACATTAAGACTTAACCCTAAGACATAATCCTGAGACTTAAACCTGAGACTTAACCCTAAGACGTAACCTAAAGTTTAACTTCAAAACTTAACCCTAAGACTGAATCCTAAGACACAACCTTACCACGTAACCCTGAGACTTAACCTTGAGACTTTACCTTGAAATTTAAGCCTGGGATTTAACCCTAAGTCTTAATGCTAAGACTTAACTTGAAGATGTACCATTAAGACTTAACCTTAAGACTTAACCTTCAAACGTAACCTTAAGATTTACACTCAAAACTTAACCCTAAGGCTTAACCCTATGACTTAACCTTAAGGTTAAACCTTAAGACAAAACTTGAAGACTTAATTCAAAGACTTATCCCTAAGACTCAACACTGGGACTTAAACCTAAGATTTAAGACTTAACCCTAAGACTTAGCCCCAAGACTTAACCCTTAGACTTCAACTTATGAATTAAACTTTAGACTTAACCCTAAGACTCAATCCATAAGACTTCACCTTAAGACTTAACCCTAAGACTTAACCTTAAAATTTAACCCTAAGACTGAACCCTAAAATATAACTTTTAAGACTTAACAATAAGACTGAACATTAAGACACAGCCTTACGACTTCTACCCTGAGACCTAACCTTGAGACTTAACACTGAGATTTAACCCTAAGACTTAACTTTAAGATGTAACATTCGGACTTAACCTTAAAACTTAACCCTAAGTCTCAACCTTAAGAAGTAACTTTAAGACTTAACCCTGAGAATTAACTCTAAGACTTAAACTTAAGAATTAACGCTCAGATATAACCCTCAGACTTAAACTTAAGAAATAACCTTAAGACTTAACCTTAATCTTTAACTTGAAGATGTAACCTTAAGGCTTAACCCTAAGAGTTAACCTTAAGTGTTGACCTTGCAGATTTAACCCTAAGAGTTAACCTTAGGACTTAAATTGTAAGACTCAACCCTAAGACTTAACCCCAAGACTTAACTCTAAAGAGTTAACCCTAAGACTTCAACTTGTGATTTAAACTTTAGACTTAACCCTAAGACTTAAAATTACGATTTAACATTAAGATTTAACCATAAGACTTAACCCTAAGACTTCAGGTTAAGTTTTAACCTTAAGACTCAACCCTGAGACTTAATGGTGAAATTTATCCATAAGACTTATCCCTAGAACTTAAAACTGAGACTTAAACCTAAGATTTAACCTTAAGACTTAACCCTAAAACATAGCCCTGAGACTTATCCTTGAGCTTTAACCTTGATACCTAATCCTGAGACTTAGCCCTAAGACTTATCCCCAAGACATAACTCTAAGGCTTAACCCTAAGACTTAACCTTAAGGCTCAACCTTAAGACTTAACATTAAGACTTAACCCTGAGACTTAACCATAAGACTTATCCTCAAGATTGTACTCTAAGACTTAACCCTAAGATTTAAAATGAAGACTTAACCCTAAGACGCAATCTATGAGATGTAAACTTAAGACTTAACCTTTAGGAATTAACCCTGACACTTAACCTTAAGGCTTAACCCTAAGACTTAAGCTTAAGACTTCACATTAAGACTTAACCCTAAGACATAATCCTGAGACTTAAACCTGAGACTTAACCCTAAGACTTAACCTAAAGTTTAACTTCAAAACTTAACCCTAAGACTGAATCCTAAGACACAACCTTACCACGTAACCCTGAGACTTAACCTTGAGACTTTACCTTGAAATTTAACCTGGGATTTAACCCTAAGTCTTAATGCTAAGACTTAACTTGAAGATGTATCATTAAGACTTAACCTTAAGACTTAACCTTCAAACGTAACCTTAAGATTTACACTCAAAACTTAACCCTAAGGCTTAACCCTATGACTTAACCTTAAGGTTAAACCTTAAGACAAAACTTGAAGACTTAATTCAAAGACTTATCCCTAAGACTCAACACTGGGACTTAAACCTAAGATTTAAGACTTAACCCTAAGACTTAGCCCCAAGACTTAACCCTTAGACTTCAACTTATGAATTAAACTTTAGACTTAACCCTAAGACTCAATCCATAAGACTTCACCTTAAGACTTAACCTAAAGACTTAACCTTAAAATTTAACCCTAAGACTGAACCCTAAAATATAACTTTTAAGACTTAACAATAAGACTGAACATTAAGACACAGCCTTACGACTTCTACCCTGAGACCTAACCTTGAGACTTAACACTGAGATTTAACCCTAAGACTTAACTTTAAGATGTAACATTCGGACTTAACCTTAAAACTTAACCCTAAGTCTCAACCTTAAGAAGTAACTTTAAGACTTAACCCTGAGAATTAACTCTAAGACTTAAACTTAATAATTAACGCTCAGATATAACCCTCAGACTTAAACTTAAGAAATAACCTTAAGACTTAACCTTAATCTTTAACTTGAAGATGTAACCTTAAGACTTAACCCTAAGAGTTAACCTTAAGTGTTGACCTTGCAGATTTAACCCTAAGAGTTAACCTTAGGACTTAAATTGTAAGACTCAACCCTAAGACTTAACCCCAAGACTTAACTCTAAAGAGTTAACCCTAAGACTTCAACTTGTGATTTAAACTTTAGACTTAACCCTAAGACTTAAAATTACGATTTAACATTAAGATTTAACCATAAGACTTAACCCCAAGACTTCAGGTTAAGTTTTAACCTTAAGACTCAACCCTGAGACTTAATGGTGAAATTTATCCATAAGACTTATCCCTAAAACTTAAAACTGAGACTTAAACCTAAGATTTAACCTTAAGACTTAACCCTAAAACGTAGCCCTGAGACTTATCCTTGAGCTTTAACCTTGATACTTAATCCTGAGACTTAGCCCTAAGACTTATCCCCAAGACATAACTCTAAGGCTTAACCCTAAGACTTAACCTTAAGGCTCAACCTTAAGACTTAACATTAAGACTTAACCCTGAGACTTAACCATAAGATTTATCCTCAAGATTGTACTCTAAGACTTAACCCTAAGATTTAAAATGAAGACTTAACCCTAAGACGCAATCTATGAGATGTAAACTTAAGACTTAACCTTTAGGAATTAACCCTGACACTTAACCTTAAGGCTTAACCCTAAGACTTAAGCTTAAGACTTCAATTTAAGACTTCACATTAAGACTTAACCCTAAGACATAATCCTGAGACTTAAACCTGAGACTTAACCCTAAGACGTAACCTAAAGTTTAACTTCAAAACTTAACCCTAAGACTGAATCCTAAGACACAACCTTACCACGTAACCCTGAGACTTAACCTTGAGACTTTACCTTGAAATTTAAGCCTGGGATTTAACCCTAAGTCTTAATGCTAAGACTTAACTTGAAGATGTACCATTAAGACTTAACCTTAAGACTTAACCTTCAAACGTAACCTTAAGATTTACACTCAAAACTTAACCCTAAGGCTTAACCCTATGACTTAACCTTAAGGTTAAACCTTAAGACAAAACTTGAAGACTTAATTCAAAGACTTATCCCTAAGACTCAACACTGGGACTTAAACCTAAGATTTAAGACTTAACCCTAAGACTTACCCCCAAGACTTAACCCTTAGACTTCAACTTATGAATTAAACTTTAGACTTAACCCTAAGACTCAATCCATAAGACTTCACCTTAAGACTTAACCTAAAGACTTAACCTTAAAATTTAACCCTAAGACTGAACCCTAAAATATAACTTTTAAGACTTAACAATAAGACTGAACATTAAGACACAGCCTTACGACTTCTACCCTGAGACCTAACCTTGAGACTTAACACTGAGATTTAACCCTAAGACTTAACTTTAAGATGTAACATTCGGACTTAACCTTAAAACTTAACCCTAAGTCTCAACCTTAAGAAGTAACTTTAAGACTTAACCCTGAGAATTAACTCTAAGACTTAAACTTAAGAATTAACGCTCAGATATAACCCTCAGACTTAAACTTAAGAAATAACCTTAAGACTTAACCTTAATCTTTAACTTGAAGATGTAACCTTAAGACTTAACCCTAAGAGTTAACCTTAAGTGTTGACCTTGCAGATTTAACCCTAAGAGTTAACCTTAGGACTTAAATTGTAAGACTCAACCCTAAGACTTAACCCCAAGACTTAACTCTAAAGAGTTAACCCTAAGACTTCAACTTGTGATTTAAACTTTAGACTTAACCCTAAGACTTAAAATTACGATTTAACATTAAGATTTAACCATAAGACTTAACCCCAAGACTTCAGGTTAAGTTTTAACCTTAAGACTCAACCCTGAGACTTAATGGTGAAATTTATCCATAAGACTTATCCCTAAAACTTAAAACTGAGACTTAAACCTAAGATTTAACCTTAAGACTTAACCCTAAAACGTAGCCCTGAGACTTATCCTTGAGCTTTAACCTTGATACTTAATCCTGAGACTTAGCCCTAAGACTTATCCCCAAGACATAACTCTAAGGCTTAACCCTAAGACTTAACCTTAAGGCTCAACCTTAAGACTTAACATTAAGACTTAACCCTGAGACTTAACCATAAGACTTATCCTCAAGATTGTACTCTAAGACTTAACCCTAAGATTTAAAATGAAGACTTAACCCTAAGACGCAATCTATGAGATGTAAACTTAAGACTTAACCTTTAGGAATTAACCCTGACACTTAACCTTAAGGCTTAACCCTAAGACTTAAGCTTAAGACTTCAATTTAAGACTTCACATTAAGACTTAACCCTAAGACATAATCCTGAGACTTAAACCTGAGACTTAACCCTAAGACGTAACCTAAAGTTTAACTTCAAAACTTAACCCTAAGACTGAATCCTAAGACACAACCTTACCACGTAACCCTGAGACTTAACCTTGAGACTTTACCTTGAAATTTAAGCCTGGGATTTAACCCTAAGTCTTAATGCTAAGACTTAACTTGAAGATGTACCATTAAGACTTAACCTTAAGACTTAACCTTCAAACGTAACCTTAAGATTTACACTCAAAACTTAACCCTAAGGCTTAACCCTATGACTTAACCTTAAGGTTAAACCTTAAGACAAAACTTGAAGACTTAATTCAAAGACTTATCCCTAAGACTCAACACTGGGACTTAAACCTAAGATTTAAGACTTAACCCTAAGACTTAGCCCCAAGACTTAACCCTTAGACTTCAACTTATGAATTAAACTTTAGACTTAACCCTAAGACTCAATCCATAAGACTTCACCCTAAGACTTAACCTAAAGACTTAACCTTAAAATTTAACCCTAAGACTGAACCCTAAAATATAACTTTTAAGACTTAACAATAAGACTGAACATTAAGACACAGCCTTACGACTTCTACCCTGAGACCTAACCTTGAGACTTAACACTGAGATTTAACCCTAAGACTTAACTTTAAGATGTAACATTCGGACTTAACCTTAAAACTTAACCCTAAGTCTCAACCTTAAGAAGTAACTTTAAGACTTAACCCTGAGAATTAACTCTAAGACTTAAACTTAAGAATTAACGCTCAGATATAACCCTCAGACTTAAACTTAAGAAATAACCTTAAGACTTAACCTTAATCTTTAACTTGAAGATGTAACCTTAAGACTTAACCCTAAGAGTTAACCTTAAGTGTTGACCTTGCAGATTTAACCCTAAGAGTTAACCTTAGGACTTAAATTGTAAGACTCAACCCTAAGACTTAACCCCAAGACTTAACTCTAAAGAGTTAACCCTAAGACTTCAACTTGTGATTTAAACTTTAGACTTAACCCTAAGACTTAAAATTACGATTTAACATTAAGATTTAACCATAAGACTTAACCCCAAGACTTCAGGTTAAGTTTTAACCTTAAGACTCAACCCTGAGACTTAATGGTGAAATTTATCCATAAGACTTATCCCTAAAACTTAAAACTGAGACTTAAACCTAAGATTTAACCTTAAGACTTAACCCTAAAACGTAGCCCTGAGACTTATCCTTGAGCTTTAACCTTGATACTTAATCCTGAGACTTAGCCCTAAGACTTATCCCCAAGACATAACTCTAAGGCTTAACCCTAAGACTTAACCTTAAGGCTCAACCTTAAGACTTAACATTAAGACTTAACCCTGAGACTTAACCATAAGACTTATCCTCAAGATTGTACTCTAAGACTTAACCCTAAGATTTAAAATGAAGACTTAACCCTAAGACGCAATCTATGAGATGTAAACTTAAGACTTAACCTTTAGGAATTAACCCTGACACTTAACCTTAAGGCTTAACCCTAAGACTTAAGCTTAAGACTTCAATTTAAGACTTCACATTAAGACTTAACCCTAAGACATAATCCTGAGACTTAAACCTGAGACTTAACCCTAAGACGTAACCTAAAGTTTAACTTCAAAACTTAACCCTAAGACTGAATCCTAAGACACAACCTTACCACGTAACCCTGAGACTTAACCTTGAGACTTTACCTTGAAATTTAAGCCTGGGATTTAACCCTAAGTCTTAATGCTAAGACTTAACTTGAAGATGTACCATTAAGACTTAACCTTAAGACTTAACCTTCAAACGTAACCTTAAGATTTACACTCAAAACTTAACCCTAAGGCTTAACCCTATGACTTAACCTTAAGGTTAAACCTTAAGACAAAACTTGAAGACTTAATTCAAAGACTTATCCCTAAGACTCAACACTGGGACTTAAACCTAAGATTTAAGACTTAACCCTAAGACTTAGCCCCAAGACTTAACCCTAAGACTTCAACTTATGAATTAAACTTTAGACTTAACCCTAAGACTCAATCCATAAGACTTCACCTTAAGACTTAACCCTAAGACTTAACCTAAAGACTTAACCTTAAAATTTAACCCTAAGACTGAACCCTAAAATATAACTTTTAAGACTTAACAATAAGACTGAACATTAAGACACAGCCTTACGACTTCTACCCTGAGACCTAACCTTGAGACTTAACACTGAGATTTAACCCTAAGACTTAACTTTAAGATGTAACATTCGGACTTAACCTTAAAACTTAACCCTAAGTCTCAACCTTAAGAAGTAACTTTAAGACTTAACCCTGAGAATTAACTCTAAGACTTAAACTTAAGAATTAACGCTCAGATATAACCCTCAGACTTAAACTTAAGAAATAACCTTAAGACTTAACCTTAATCTTTAACTTGAAGATGTAACCTTAAGACTTAACCCTAAGAGTTAACCTTAAGTGTTGACCTTGCAGATTTAACCCTAAGAGTTAACCTTAGGACTTAAATTGTAAGACTCAACCCTAAGACTTAACCCCAAGACTTAACTCTAAAGAGTTAACCCTAAGACTTCAACTTGTGATTTAAACTTTAGACTTAACCCTAAGACTTAAAATTACGATTTAACATTAAGATTTAACCATAAGACTTAACCCTAAGACTTCAGGTTAAGTTTTAACCTTAAGACTCAACCCTGAGACTTAATGGTGAAATTTATCCATAAGACTTATCCCTAGAACTTAAAACTGAGACTTAAACCTAAGATTTAACCTTAAGACTTAACCCTAAAACATAGCCCTGAGACTTATCCTTGAGCTTTAACCTTGATACCTAATCCTGAGACTTAGCCCTAAGACTTATCCCCAAGACATAACTCTAAGGCTTAACCCTAAGACTTAACCTTAAGGCTCAACCTTAAGACTTAACATTAAGACTTAACCCTGAGACTTAACCATAAGACTTATCCTCAAGATTGTACTCTAAGACTTAACCCTAAGATTTAAAATGAAGACTTAACCCTAAGACGCAATCTATGAGATGTAAACTTAAGACTTAACCTTTAGGAATTAACCCTGACACTTAACCTTAAGGCTTAACCCTAAGACTTAAGCTTAAGACTTCACATTAAGACTTAACCCTAAGACATAATCCTGAGACTTAAACCTGAGACTTAACCCTAAGACTTAACCTAAAGTTTAACTTCAAAACTTAACCCTAAGACTGAATCCTAAGACACAACCTTACCACGTAACCCTGAGACTTAACCTTGAGACTTTACCTTGAAATTTAACCTGGGATTTAACCCTAAGTCTTAATGCTAAGACTTAACTTGAAGATGTATCATTAAGACTTAACCTTAAGACTTAACCTTCAAACGTAACCTTAAGATTTACACTCAAAACTTAACCCTAAGGCTTAACCCTATGACTTAACCTTAAGGTTAAACCTTAAGACAAAACTTGAAGACTTAATTCAAAGACTTATCCCTAAGACTCAACACTGGGACTTAAACCTAAGATTTAAGACTTAACCCTAAGACTTAGCCCCAAGACTTAACCCTTAGACTTCAACTTATGAATTAAACTTTAGACTTAACCCTAAGACTCAATCCATAAGACTTCACCTTAAGACTTAACCTAAAGACTTAACCTTAAAATTTAACCCTAAGACTGAACCCTAAAATATAACTTTTAAGACTTAACAATAAGACTGAACATTAAGACACAGCCTTACGACTTCTACCCTGAGACCTAACCTTGAGACTTAACACTGAGATTTAACCCTAAGACTTAACTTTAAGATGTAACATTCGGACTTAACCTTAAAACTTAACCCGAAGTCTCAACCTTAAGAAGTAACTTTAAGACTTAACCCTGAGAATTAACTCTAAGACTTAAACTTAAGAATTAACGCTCAGATATAACCCTCAGACTTAAACTTAAGAAATAACCTTAAGACTTAACCTTAATCTTTAACTTGAAGATGTAACCTTAAGACTTAACCCTAAGAGTTAACCTTAAGTGTTGACCTTGCAGATTTAACCCTAAGAGTTAACCTTAGGACTTAAATTGTAAGACTCAACCCTAAGACTTAACCCCAAGACTTAACTCTAAAGAGTTAACCCTAAGACTTCAACTTGTGATTTAAACTTTAGACTTAACCCTAAGACTTAAAATTACGATTTAACATTAAGATTTAACCATAAGACTTAACCCCAAGACTTCAGGTTAAGTTTTAACCTTAAGACTCAACCCTGAGACTTAATGGTGAAATTTATCCATAAGACTTATCCCTAAAACTTAAAACTGAGACTTAAACCTAAGATTTAACCTTAAGACTTAACCCTAAAACGTAGCCCTGAGACTTATCCTTGAGCTTTAACCTTGATACTTAATCCTGAGACTTAGCCCTAAGACTTATCCCCAAGACATAACTCTAAGGCTTAACCCTAAGACTTAACCTTAAGGCTCAACCTTAAGACTTAACATTAAGACTTAACCCTGAGACTTAACCATAAGATTTATCCTCAAGATTGTACTCTAAGACTTAACCCTAAGATTTAAAATGAAGACTTAACCCTAAGACGCAATCTATGAGATGTAAACTTAAGACTTAACCTTTAGGAATTAACCCTGACACTTAACCTTAAGGCTTAACCCTAAGACTTAAGCTTAAGACTTCAATTTAAGACTTCACATTAAGACTTAACCCTAAGACATAATCCTGAGACTTAAACCTGAGACTTAACCCTAAGACGTAACCTAAAGTTTAACTTCAAAACTTAACCCTAAGACTGAATCCTAAGACACAACCTTACCACGTAACCCTGAGACTTAACCTTGAGACTTTACCTTGAAATTTAAGCCTGGGATTTAACCCTAAGTCTTAATGCTAAGACTTAACTTGAAGATGTACCATTAAGACTTAACCTTAAGACTTAACCTTCAAACGTAACCTTAAGATTTACACTCAAAACTTAACCCTAAGGCTTAACCCTATGACTTAACCTTAAGGTTAAACCTTAAGACAAAACTTGAAGACTTAATTCAAAGACTTATCCCTAAGACTCAACACTGGGACTTAAACCTAAGATTTAAGACTTAACCCTAAGACTTACCCCCAAGACTTAACCCTTAGACTTCAACTTATGAATTAAACTTTAGACTTAACCCTAAGACTCAATCCATAAGACTTCACCTTAAGACTTAACCTAAAGACTTAACCTTAAAATTTAACCCTAAGACTGAACCCTAAAATATAACTTTTAAGACTTAACAATAAGACTGAACATTAAGACACAGCCTTACGACTTCTACCCTGAGACCTAACCTTGAGACTTAACACTGAGATTTAACCCTAAGACTTAACTTTAAGATGTAACATTCGGACTTAACCTTAAAACTTAACCCTAAGTCTCAACCTTAAGAAGTAACTTTAAGACTTAACCCTGAGAATTAACTCTAAGACTTAAACTTAAGAATTAACGCTCAGATATAACCCTCAGACTTAAACTTAAGAAATAACCTTAAGACTTAACCTTAATCTTTAACTTGAAGATGTAACCTTAAGACTTAACCCTAAGAGTTAACCTTAAGTGTTGACCTTGCAGATTTAACCCTAAGAGTTAACCTTAGGACTTAAATTGTAAGACTCAACCCTAAGACTTAACCCCAAGACTTAACTCTAAAGAGTTAACCCTAAGACTTCAACTTGTGATTTAAACTTTAGACTTAACCCTAAGACTTAAAATTACGATTTAACATTAAGATTTAACCATAAGACTTAACCCCAAGACTTCAGGTTAAGTTTTAACCTTAAGACTCAACCCTGAGACTTAATGGTGAAATTTATCCATAAGACTTATCCCTAGAACTTAAAACTGAGACTTAAACCTAAGATTTAACCTTAAGACTTAACCCTAAAACGTAGCCCTGAGACTTATCCTTGAGCTTTAACCTTGATACTTAATCCTGAGACTTAGCCCTAAGACTTATCCCCAAGACATAACTCTAAGGCTTAACCCTAAGACTTAACCTTAAGGCTCAACCTTAAGACTTAACATTAAGACTTAACCCTGAGACTTAACCATAAGACTTATCCTCAAGATTGTACTCTAAGACTTAACCCTAAGATTTAAAATGAAGACTTAACCCTAAGACGCAATCTATGAGATGTAAACTTAAGACTTAACCTTTAGGAATTAACCCTGACACTTAACCTTAAGGCTTAACCCTAAGACTTAAGCTTAAGACTTCAATTTAAGACTTCACATTAAGACTTAACCCTAAGACATAATCCTGAGACTTAAACCTGAGACTTAACCCTAAGACGTAACCTAAAGTTTAACTTCAAAACTTAACCCTAAGACTGAATCCTAAGACACAACCTTACCACGTAACCCTGAGACTTAACCTTGAGACTTTACCTTGAAATTTAAGCCTGGGATTTAACCCTAAGTCTTAATGCTAAGACTTAACTTGAAGATGTACCATTAAGACTTAACCTTAAGACTTAACCTTCAAACGTAACCTTAAGATTTACACTCAAAACTTAACCCTAAGGCTTAACCCTATGACTTAACCTTAAGGTTAAACCTTAAGACAAAACTTGAAGACTTAATTCAAAGACTTATCCCTAAGACTCAACACTGGGACTTAAACCTAAGATTTAAGACTTAACCCTAAGACTTAGCCCCAAGACTTAACCCTTAGACTTCAACTTATGAATTAAACTTTAGACTTAACCCTAAGACTCAATCCATAAGACTTCACCTTAAGACTTAACCTAAAGACTTAACCTTAAAATTTAACCCTAAGACTGAACCCTAAAATATAACTTTTAAGACTTAACAATAAGACTGAACATTAAGACACAGCCTTACGACTTCTACCCTGAGACCTAACCTTGAGACTTAACACTGAGATTTAACCCTAAGACTTAACTTTAAGATGTAACATTCGGACTTAACCTTAAAACTTAACCCTAAGTCTCAACCTTAAGAAGTAACTTTAAGACTTAACCCTGAGAATTAACTCTAAGACTTAAACTTAAGAATTAACGCTCAGATATAACCCTCAGACTTAAACTTAAGAAATAACCTTAAGACTTAACCTTAATCTTTAACTTGAAGATGTAACCTTAAGACTTAACCCTAAGAGTTAACCTTAAGTGTTGACCTTGCAGATTTAACCCTAAGAGTTAACCTTAGGACTTAAATTGTAAGACTCAACCCTAAGACTTAACCCCAAGACTTAACTCTAAAGAGTTAACCCTAAGACTTCAACTTGTGATTTAAACTTTAGACTTAACCCTAAGACTTAAAATTACGATTTAACATTAAGATTTAACCATAAGACTTAACCCCAAGACTTCAGGTTAAGTTTTAACCTTAAGACTCAACCCTGAGACTTAATGGTGAAATTTATCCATAAGACTTATCCCTAAAACTTAAAACTGAGACTTAAACCTAAGATTTAACCTTAAGACTTAACCCTAAAACGTAGCCCTGAGACTTATCCTTGAGCTTTAACCTTGATACTTAATCCTGAGACTTAGCCCTAAGACTTATCCCCAAGACATAACTCTAAGGCTTAACCCTAAGACTTAACCTTAAGGCTCAACCTTAAGACTTAACATTAAGACTTAACCCTGAGACTTAACCATAAGATTTATCCTCAAGATTGTACTCTAAGACTTAACCCTAAGATTTAAAATGAAGACTTAACCCTAAGACGCAATCTATGAGATGTAAACTTAAGACTTAACCTTTAGGAATTAACCCTGACACTTAACCTTAAGGCTTAACCCTAAGACTTAAGCTTAAGACTTCACATTAAGACTTAACCCTAAGACATAATCCTGAGACTTAAACCTGAGACTTAACCCTAAGACGTAACCTAAAGTTTAACTTCAAAACTTAACCCTAAGACTGAATCCTAAGACACAACCTTACCACGTAACCCTGAGACTTAACCTTGAGACTTTACCTTGAAATTTAAGCCTGGGATTTAACCCTAAGTCTTAATGCTAAGACTTAACTTGAAGATGTACCATTAAGACTTAACCTTAAGACTTAACCTTCAAACGTAACCTTAAGATTTACACTCAAAACTTAACCCTAAGGCTTAACCCTATGACTTAACCTTAAGGTTAAACCTTAAGACAAAACTTGAAGACTTAATTCAAAGACTTATCCCTAAGACTCAACACTGGGACTTAAACCTAAGATTTAAGACTTAACCCTAAGACTTACCCCCAAGACTTAACCCTTAGACTTCAACTTATGAATTAAACTTTAGACTTAACCCTAAGACTCAATCCATAAGACTTCACCTTAAGACTTAACCTAAAGACTTAACCTTAAAATTTAACCCTAAGACTGAACCCTAAAATATAACTTTTAAGACTTAACAATAAGACTGAACATTAAGACACAGCCTTACGACTTCTACCCTGAGACCTAACCTTGAGACTTAACACTGAGATTTAACCCTAAGACTTAACTTTAAGATGTAACATTCGGACTTAACCTTAAAACTTAACCCTAAGTCTCAACCTTAAGAAGTAACTTTAAGACTTAACCCTGAGAATTAACTCTAAGACTTAAACTTAAGAATTAACGCTCAGATATAACCCTCAGACTTAAACTTAAGAAATAACCTTAAGACTTAACCTTAATCTTTAACTTGAAGATGTAACCTTAAGACTTAACCCTAAGAGTTAACCTTAAGTGTTGACCTTGCAGATTTAACCCTAAGAGTTAACCTTAGGACTTAAATTGTAAGACTCAACCCTAAGACTTAACCCCAAGACTTAACTCTAAAGAGTTAACCCTAAGACTTCAACTTGTGATTTAAACTTTAGACTTAACCCTAAGACTTAAAATTACGATTTAACATTAAGATTTAACCATAAGACTTAACCCCAAGACTTCAGGTTAAGTTTTAACCTTAAGACTCAACCCTGAGACTTAATGGTGAAATTTATCCATAAGACTTATCCCTAAAACTTAAAACTGAGACTTAAACCTAAGATTTAACCTTAAGACTTAACCCTAAAACGTAGCCCTGAGACTTATCCTTGAGCTTTAACCTTGATACTTAATCCTGAGACTTAGCCCTAAGACTTATCCCCAAGACATAACTCTAAGGCTTAACCCTAAGACTTAACCTTAAGGCTCAACCTTAAGACTTAACATTAAGACTTAACCCTGAGACTTAACCATAAGACTTATCCTCAAGATTGTACTCTAAGACTTAACCCTAAGATTTAAAATGAAGACTTAACCCTAAGACGCAATCTATGAGATGGAAACTTAAGACTTAACCTTTAGGAATTAACCCTGACACTTAACCTTAAGGCTTAACCCTAAGACTTAAGCTTAAGACTTCAATTTAAGACTTCACATTAAGACTTAACCCTAAGACATAATCCTGAGACTTAAACCTGAGACTTAACCCTAAGACGTAACCTAAAGTTTAACTTCAAAACTTAACCCTAAGACTGAATCCTAAGACACAACCTTACCACGTAACCCTGAGACTTAACCTTGAGACTTTACCTTGAAATTTAAGCCTGGGATTTAACCCTAAGTCTTAATGCTAAGACTTAACTTGAAGATGTACCATTAAGACTTAACCTTAAGACTTAACCTTCAAACGTAACCTTAAGATTTACACTCAAAACTTAACCCTAAGGCTTAACCCTATGACTTAACCTTAAGGTTAAACCTTAAGACAAAACTTGAAGACTTAATTCAAAGACTTATCCCTAAGACTCAACACTGGGACTTAAACCTAAGATTTAAGACTTAACCCTAAGACTTAGCCCCAAGACTTAACCCTAAGACTTCAACTTATGAATTAAACTTTAGACTTAACCCTAAGACTCAATCCATAAGACTTCACCTTAAGACTTAACCCTAAGACTTAACCTAAAGACTTAACCTTAAAATTTAACCCTAAGACTGAACCCTAAAATATAACTTTTAAGACTTAACAATAAGACTGAACATTAAGACACAGCCTTACGACTTCTACCCTGAGACCTAACCTTGAGACTTAACACTGAGATTTAACCCTAAGACTTAACTTTAAGATGTAACATTCGGACTTAACCTTAAAACTTAACCCTAAGTCTCAACCTTAAGAAGTAACTTTAAGACTTAACCCTGAGAATTAACTCTAAGACTTAAACTTAAGAATTAACGCTCAGATATAACCCTCAGACTTAAACTTAAGAAATAACCTTAAGACTTAACCTTAATCTTTAACTTGAAGATGTAACCTTAAGACTTAACCCTAAGAGTTAACCTTAAGTGTTGACCTTGCAGATTTAACCCTAAGAGTTAACCTTAGGACTTAAATTGTAAGACTCAACCCTAAGACTTAACCCCAAGACTTAACTCTAAAGAGTTAACCCTAAGACTTCAACTTGTGATTTAAACTTTAGACTTAACCCTAAGACTTAAAATTACGATTTAACATTAAGATTTAACCATAAGACTTAACCCTAAGACTTCAGGTTAAGTTTTAACCTTAAGACTCAACCCTGAGACTTAATGGTGAAATTTATCCATAAGACTTATCCCTAGAACTTAAAACTGAGACTTAAACCTAAGATTTAACCTTAAGACTTAACCCTAAAACATAGCCCTGAGACTTATCCTTGAGCTTTAACCTTGATACCTAATCCTGAGACTTAGCCCTAAGACTTATCCCCAAGACATAACTCTAAGGCTTAACCCTAAGACTTAACCTTAAGGCTCAACCTTAAGACTTAACATTAAGACTTAACCCTGAGACTTAACCATAAGACTTATCCTCAAGATTGTACTCTAAGACTTAACCCTAAGATTTAAAATGAAGACTTAACCCTAAGACGCAATCTATGAGATGTAAACTTAAGACTTAACCTTTAGGAATTAACCCTGACACTTAACCTTAAGGCTTAACCCTAAGACTTAAGCTTAAGACTTCAAATTAAGACTTAACCCTAAGACATAATCCTGAGACTTAAACCTGAGACTTAACCCTAAGACTTAACCTAAAGTTTAACTTCAAAACTTAACCCTAAGACTGAATCCTAAGACACAACCTTACCACGTAACCCTGAGACTTAACCTTGAGACTTTACCTTGAAATTTAAGCCTGGGATTTAACCCTAAGTCTTAATGCTAAGACTTAACTTGAAGATGTACCATTAAGACTTAACCTTAAGACTTAACCTTCAAACGTAACCTTAAGATTTACACTCAAAACTTAACCCTAAGGCTTAACCCTATGACTTAACCTTAAGGTTAAACCTTAAGACAAAACTTGAAGACTTAATTCAAAGACTTATCCCTAAGACTCAACACTGGGACTTAAACCTAAGATTTAAGACTTAACCCAAAGACTTAGCCCCAAGACTTAACCCTTAGACTTCAACTTATGAATTAAACTTTAGACTTAACCCTAAGACTCAATCCATAAGACTTCACCTTAAGACTTAACCTAAAGACTTAACCTTAAAATTTAACCCTAAGACTGAACCCTAAAATATAACTTTTAAGACTTAACAATAAGACTGAACATTAAGACACAGCCTTACGACTTCTACCCTGAGACCTAACCTTGAGACTTAACACTGAGATTTAACCCTAAGACTTAACTTTAAGATGTAACATTCGGACTTAACCTTAAAACTTAACCCTAAGTCTCAACCTTAAGAAGTAACTTTAAGACTTAACCCTGAGAATTAACTCTAAGACTTAAACTTAAGAATTAACGCTCAGATATAACCCTCAGACTTAAACTTAAGAAATAACCTTAAGACTTAACCTTAATCTTTAACTTGAAGATGTAACCTTAAGACTTAACCCTAAGAGTTAACCTTAAGTGTTGACCTTGCAGATTTAACCCTAAGAGTTAACCTTAGGACTTAAATTGTAAGACTCAACCCTAAGACTTAACCCCAAGACTTAACTCTAAAGAGTTAACCCTAAGACTTCAACTTGTGATTTAAACTTTAGACTTAACCCTAAGACTTAAAATTACGATTTAACATTAAGATTTAACCATAAGACTTAACCCCAAGACTTCAGGTTAAGTTTTAACCTTAAGACTCAACCCTGAGACTTAATGGTGAAATTTATCCATAAGACTTATCCCTAAAACTTAAAACTGAGACTTAAACCTAAGATTTAACCTTAAGACTTAACCCTAAAACGTAGCCCTGAGACTTATCCTTGAGCTTTAACCTTGATACTTAATCCTGAGACTTAGCCCTAAGACTTATCCCCAAGACATAACTCTAAGGCTTAACCCTAAGACTTAACCTTAAGGCTCAACCTTAAGACTTAACATTAAGACTTAACCCTGAGACTTAACCATAAGACTTATCCTCAAGATTGTACTCTAAGACTTAACCCTAAGATTTAAAATGAAGACTTAACCCTAAGACGCAATCTATGAGATGGAAACTTAAGACTTAACCTTTAGGAATTAACCCTGACACTTAACCTTAAGGCTTAACCCTAAGACTTAAGCTTAAGACTTCAATTTAAGACTTCACATTAAGACTTAACCCTAAGACATAATCCTGAGACTTAAACCTGAGACTTAACCCTAAGACGTAACCTAAAGTTTAACTTCAAAACTTAACCCTAAGACTGAATCCTAAGACACAACCTTACCACGTAACCCTGAGACTTAACCTTGAGACTTTACCTTGAAATTTAAGCCTGGGATTTAACCCTAAGTCTTAATGCTAAGACTTAACTTGAAGATGTACCATTAAGACTTAACCTTAAGACTTAACCTTCAAACGTAACCTTAAGATTTACACTCAAAACTTAACCCTAAGGCTTAACCCTATGACTTAACCTTAAGGTTAAACCTTAAGACAAAACTTGAAGACTTAATTCAAAGACTTATCCCTAAGACTCAACACTGGGACTTAAACCTAAGATTTAAGACTTAGCCCCAAGACTTAACCCTAAGACTTCAACTTATGAATTAAACTTTAGACTTAACCCTAAGACTCAATCCATAAGACTTCACCTTAAGACTTAACCCTAAGACTTAACCTAAAGACTTAACCTTAAAATTTAACCCTAAGACTGAACCCTAAAATATAACTTTTAAGACTTAACAATAAGACTGAACATTAAGACACAGCCTTACGACTTCTACCCTGAGACCTAACCTTGAGACTTAACACTGAGATTTAACCCTAAGACTTAACTTTAAGATGTAACATTCGGACTTAACCTTAAAACTTAACCCTAAGTCTCAACCTTAAGAAGTAACTTTAAGACTTAACCCTGAGAATTAACTCTAAGACTTAAACTTAAGAATTAACGCTCAGATATAACCCTCAGACTTAAACTTAAGAAATAACCTTAAGACTTAACCTTAATCTTTAACTTGAAGATGTAACCTTAAGACTTAACCCTAAGAGTTAACCTTAAGTGTTGACCTTGCAGATTTAACCCTAAGAGTTAACCTTAGGACTTAAATTGTAAGACTCAACCCTAAGACTTAACCCCAAGACTTAACTCTAAAGAGTTAACCCTAAGACTTCAACTTGTGATTTAAACTTTAGACTTAACCCTAAGACTTAAAATTACGATTTAACATTAAGATTTAACCATAAGACTTAACCCCAAGACTTCAGGTTAAGTTTTAACCTTAAGACTCAACCCTGAGACTTAATGGTGAAATTTATCCATAAGACTTATCCCTAAAACTTAAAACTGAGACTTAAACCTAAGATTTAACCTTAAGACTTAACCCTAAAACGTAGCCCTGAGACTTATCCTTGAGCTTTAACCTTGATACTTAATCCTGAGACTTAGCCCTAAGACTTATCCCCAAGACATAACTCTAAGGCTTAACCCTAAGACTTAACCTTAAGGCTCAACCTTAAGACTTAACATTAAGACTTAACCCTGAGACTTAACCATAAGACTTATCCTCAAGATTGTACTCTAAGACTTAACCCTAAGATTTAAAATGAAGACTTAACCCTAAGACGCAATCTATGAGATGTAAACTTAAGACTTAACCTTTAGGAATTAACCCTGACACTTAACCTTAAGGCTTAACCCTAAGACTTAAGCTTAAGACTTCACATTAAGACTTAACCCTAAGACATAATCCTGAGACTTAAACCTGAGACTTAACCCTAAGACGTAACCTAAAGTTTAACTTCAAAACTTAACCCTAAGACTGAATCCTAAGACACAACCTTACCACGTAACCCTGAGACTTAACCTTGAGACTTTACCTTGAAATTTAAGCCTGGGATTTAACCCTAAGTCTTAATGCTAAGACTTAACTTGAAGATGTACCATTAAGACTTAACCTTAAGACTTAACCTTCAAACGTAACCTTAAGATTTACACTCAAAACGTAACCCTAAGGCTTAACCCTATGACTTAACCTTAAGGTTAAACCTTAAGACAAAACTTGAAGACTTAATTCAAAGACTTATCCCTAAGACTCAACACTGAGACTTAAACCTAAGATTTAAGACTTAACCCTAAGACTTAGCCCCAAGACTTAACCCTAAGACTTCAACTTATGAATTAAACTTTAGACTTAACCCTAGGACTCAATCCATAAGACTTCACCTTAAGACTTAACCCTAAGACTTAACCTAAAGACTTAACCTTAAAATTTAACCCTAAGACTGAACCCTAAATATAACTTTTAAGACTTAACAATAAGACTGAACATTAAGACACAGCCTTACGACTTCTACCCTGAGACCTAACCTTGAGACTTAACACTGAGATTTAACCCTAAGACTTAACTTTAAGATGTAACATTCGGACTTAACCTTAAAACTTAACCCTAAGTCTCAACCTTAAGAAGTAACTTTAAGACTTAACCCTGAGAATTAACTCTAAGACTTAAACTTAAGAATTAACGCTCAGATATAACCCTCAGACTTAAACTTAAGAAATAACCTTAAGACTTAACCTTAATCGTTAACTTGAAGATGTAACCTTAAGACTTAACCCTAAGATTTAACCTTAAGTGTTGACCTTGCAGATTTAACCCTAAGAGTTAACCTTAGGACTTAAATTGTAAGACTTAACCCCAAGACTTAACTCTAAAGAGTTAACCCTAAGACTTCAACTTGTGATTTAAACTTTAGACTTAACCCTAAGACTTAAAATTACGATTTAACATTAAGATTTAACCATAAGACTTAACCCCAAGACTTCAGGTTAAGTTTTAACCTTAAGACTCAACCCTGAGACTTAATGGTGAAATTTATCCATAAGACTTATCCCTAAAACTGAAAACTGAGACTTAAACCTAAGATTTAACCTTAAGACTTAACCCTAAAAGGTAGCCCTGAGACTTATCCTTGAGCTTTAACCTTGATACTTAATCCTGAGACTTAGCCCTAAGACTTATCCCCAAGACATAACTCTAAGACTTAACCCTGAGACTTAACCTTAAGGCTCAACCTTAAGACTTAACATTAAGACTTAACCCTGAGACTTAACCATAAGACTTATCCTCAAGATTGTACTCTAAGACTTAACCCTAAGATTTAAAATGAAGACTTAACCCTAAGACGCAATCTATGAGATGTAAACTTAAGACTTAACCTTTAGGAATTAACCCTGACACTTAACCTTAAGGCTTAACCCTAAGACTTAAGCTTAAGACTTCACATTAAGACTTAACCCTAAGACATAATCCTGAGACTTAAACCTGAGACTTAACCCTAAGACGTAACCTAAAGTTTAACTTCAAAACTTAACCCTAAGACTGAATCCTAAGACACAACCTTACCACGTAACCCTGAGACTTAACCTTGAGACTTTACCTTGAAATTTAAGCCTGGGATTTAACCCTAAGTCTTAATGCTAAGACTTAACTTGAAGATGTACCATTAAGACTTAACCTTAAGACTTAACCTTCAAACGTAACCTTAAGATTTACACTCAAAACTTAACCCTAAGGCTTAACCCTATGACTTAACCTTAAGGTTAAACCTTAAGACAAAACTTGAAGACTTAATTCAAAGACTTATCCCTAAGACTCAACACTGAGACTTAAACCTAAGATTTAAGACTTAACCCTAAGACTTAGCCCCAAGACTTAACCCTAAGACTTCAACTTATGAATTAAACTTTAGACTTAACCCTAAGACTCAATCCATAAGACTTCACCTTAAGACTTAACCCTAAGACTTAACCTAGACTTAACCTTAAAATTTAACCCTAAGACTGAACCCTAAATATAACTTTTAAGACTTAACAATAAGACTGAACATTAAGACACAGCCTTACGACTTCTACCCTGAGACCTAACCTTGAGACTTAACACTGAGATTTAACCCTAAGACTTAACTTTAAGATGTAACATTCGGACTTAACCTTAAAACTTAACCCTAAGTCTCAACCTTAAGAAGTAACTTTAAGACTTAACCCTGAGAATTAACTCTAAGACTTAAACTTAAGAATTAACACTCAGATATAACCCTCAGACTTAAACTTAAGAAATAACCTTAAGACTTAACCTTAATCTTTAACTTGAAGATGTAACCTTAAGACTTAACCCTAAGAGTTAACCTTAAGTGTTGACCTTACAGATTTAACCCTAAGAGTTAACCTTAGGACTTAAATTGTAAGACTCAACCCTAAGACTTAACCCCAAGACTTAACTCTAAAGAGTTAACCCTAAGACTTCAACTTGTGATTTAAACTTTAGACTTAACCCTAAGACTTAAAATTACGATTTAACATTAAGATTTAACCATAAGACTTAACCCCAAGACTTCAGGTTAAGTTTTAACCTTAAGACTCAACCCTGAGACTTAATGGTGAAATTTATCCATAAGACTTATCCCTAAAACTGAAAACTGAGACTTAAACCTAAGATTTAACCTTAAGACTTAACCCTAAAACGTAGCCCTGAGACTTATCCTTGAGCTTTAACCTTGATACTTAATCCTGAGACTTAGCCCTAAGACTTATCCCCAAGACATAACTCTAAGACTTAACCCTGAGACTTAACCTTAAGGCTCAACCTTAAGACTTAACATTAAGACTTAACCCTGAGACTTAACCATAAGACTTATCCTCAAGATTGTACTCTAAGACTTAACCCTAAGATTTAAAATGAAGACTTAACCCTAAGACGCAATCTATGAGATGTAAACTTAAGACTTAACCTTTAGGAATTAACCCTGACACTTAACCTTAAGGCTTAACCCTAAGACTTAAGCTTAAGATTTCACATTAAGACTTAACCCTAAGACATAATCCTGAGACTTAAACCTGAGACTTAACCCTAAGACGTAACCTAAAGTTTAACTTCAAAACTTAACCCTAAGACTGAATCCTAAGACACAACCTTACCACGTAACCCTGAGACTTAACCTTGAGACTTTACCTTGAAATTTAAGCCTGGGATTTAACCCTAAGTCTTAATGCTAAGACTTAACTTGAAGATGTACCATTAAGACTTAACCTTAAGACTTAACCTTCAAACGTAACCTTAAGATTTACACTCAAAACGTAACCCTAAGGCTTAACTCTATGACTTAACCTTAAGGTTAAACCTTAAGACAAAACTTGAAGACTTAATTCAAAGACTTATCCCTAAGACTCAACACTGAGACTTAAACCTAAGATTTAAGACTTAACCCTAAGACTTAGCCCCAAGACTTAACCCTAAGACTTCAACTTATGAATTAAACTTTAGACTTAACCCTAAGACTCAATCCATAAGACTTCACCTTAAGACTTAACCCTAAGACTTAACCTAAAGACTTAACCTTAAAATTTAACCCTAAGACTGAACCCTAAAATATAACTTTTAAGACTTAACAATAAGACTGAACATTAAGACACAGCCTTACGACTTCTACCCTGAGACCTAACCTTGAGACTTAACACTGAGATTTAACCCTAAGACTTAACTTTAAGATGTAACATTCGGACTTAACCTTAAAACTTAACCCTAAGTCTCAACCTTAAGAAGTAACTTTAAGACTTAACCCTGAGAATTAACTCTAAGACTTAAACTTAAGAATTAACACTCAGATATAACCCTCAGACTTAAACTTAAGAAATAACCTTAAGACTTAACCTTAATCTTTAACTTGAAGATGTAACCTTAAGACTTAACCCTAAGAGTTAACCTTAAGTGTTGACCTTACAGATTTAACCCTAAGAGTTAACCTTAGGACTTAAATTGTAAGACTCAACCCTAAGACTTAACCCCAAGACTTAACTCTAAAGAGTTAACCCTAAGACTTCAACTTGTGATTTAAACTTTAGACTTAACCCTAAGACTTAAAATTACGATTTAACATTAAGATTTAACCATAAGACTTAACCCCAAGACTTCAGGTTAAGTTTTAACCTTAAGACTCAACCCTGAGACTTAATGGTGAAATTTATCCATAAGACTTATCCCTAAAACTGAAAACTGAGACTTAAACCTAAGATTTAACCTTAAGACTTAACCCTAAAAGGTAGCCCTGAGACTTATCCTTGAGCTTTAACCTTGATACTTAATCCTGAGACTTAGCCCTAAGACTTATCCCCAAGACATAACTCTAAGACTTAACCCTGAGACTTAACCTTAAGGCTCAACCTTAAGACTTAACATTAAGACTTAACCCTGAGACTTAACCATAAGACTTATCCTCAAGATTGTACTCTAAGACTTAACCCTAAGATTTAAAATGAAGACTTAACCCTAAGACGCAATCTATGAGATGTAAACTTAAGACTTAACCTTTAGGAATTAACCCTGACACTTAACCTTAAGGCTTAACCCTAAGACTTAAGCTTAAGACTTCACATTAAGACTTAACCCTAAGACATAATCCTGAGACTTAAACCTGAGACTTAACCCTAAGACGTAACCTAAAGTTTAACTTCAAAACTTAACCCTAAGACTGAATCCTAAGACACAACCTTACCACGTAACCCTGAGACTTAACCTTGAGACTTTACCTTGAAATTTAAGCCTGGGATTTAACCCTAAGTCTTAATGCTAAGACTTAACTTGAAGATGTACCATTAAGACTTAACCTTAAGACTTAACCTTCAAACGTAACCTTAAGATTTACACTCAAAACTTAACCCTAAGGCTTAACCCTATGACTTAACCTTAAGGTTAAACCTTAAGACAAAACTTGAAGACTTAATTCAAAGACTTATCCCTAAGACTCAACACTGAGACTTAAACCTAAGATTTAAGACTTAACCCTAAGACTTAGCCCCAAGACTTAACCCTAAGACTTCAACTTATGAATTAAACTTTAGACTTAACCCTAAGACTCAATCCATAAGACTTCACCTTAAGACTTAACCCTAAGACTTAACCTAAAGACTTAACCTTAAAATTTAACCCTAAGACTGAACCCTAAATATAACTTTTAAGACTTAACAATAAGACTGAACATTAAGACACAGCCTTACGACTTCTACCCTGAGACCTAACCTTGAGACTTAACACTGAGATTTAACCCTAAGACTTAACTTTAAGATGTAACATTCGGACTTAACCTTAAAACTTAACCCTAAGTCTCAACCTTAAGAAGTAACTTTAAGACTTAACCCTGAGAATTAACTCTAAGACTTAAACTTAAGAATTAACGCTCAGATATAACCCTCAGACTTAAACTTAAGAAATAACCTTAAGACTTAACCTTAATCTTTAACTTGAAGATGTAACCTTAAGACTTAACCCTAAGAGTTAACCTTAAGTGTTGACCTTACAGATTTAACCCTAAGAGTTAACCTTAGGACTTAAATTGTAAGACTCAACCCTAAGACTTAACCCCAAGACTTAACTCTAAAGAGTTAACCCTAAGACTTCAACTTGTGATTTAAACTTTAGACTTAACCCTAAGACTTAAAATTACGATTTAACATTAAGATTTAACCATAAGACTTAACCCCAAGACTTCAGGTTAAGTTTTAACCTTAAGACTCAACCCTGAGACTTAATGGTGAAATTTATCCATAAGACTTATCCCTAAAACTGAAAACTGAGACTTAAACCTAAGATTTAACCTTAAGACTTAACCCTAAAAGGTAGCCCTGAGACTTATCCTTGAGCTTTAACCTTGATACTTAATCCTGAGACTTAGCCCTAAGACTTATCCCCAAGACATAACTCTAAGACTTAACCCTGAGACTTAACCTTAAGGCTCAACCTTAAGACTTAACATTAAGACTTAACCCTGAGACTTAACCATAAGACTTATCCTCAAGATTGTACTCTAAGACTTAACCCTAAGATTTAAAATGAAGACTTAACCCTAAGACGCAATCTATGAGATGTAAACTTAAGACTTAACCTTTAGGAATTAACCCTGACACTTAACCTTAAGGCTTAACCCTAAGACTTAAGCTTAAGACTTCACATTAAGACTTAACCCTAAGACATAATCCTGAGACTTAAACCTGAGACTTAACCCTAAGACGTAACCTAAAGTTTAACTTCAAAACTTAACCCTAAGACTGAATCCTAAGACACAACCTTACCACGTAACCCTGAGACTTAACCTTGAGACTTTACCTTGAAATTTAAGCCTGGGATTTAACCCTAAGTCTTAATGCTAAGACTTAACTTGAAGATGTACCATTAAGACTTAACCTTAAGACTTAACCTTCAAACGTAACCTTAAGATTTACACTCAAAACTTAACCCTAAGGCTTAACCCTATGACTTAACCTTAAGGTTAAACCTTAAGACAAAACTTGAAGACTTAATTCAAAGACTTATCCCTAAGACTCAACACTGAGACTTAAACCTAAGATTTAAGACTTAACCCTAAGACTTAGCCCCAAGACTTAACCCTAAGACTTCAACTTATGAATTAAACTTTAGACTTAACCCTAAGACTCAATCCATAAGACTTCACCTTAAGACTTAACCCTAAGACTTAACCTAAAGACTTAACCTTAAAATTTAACCCTAAGACTGAACCCTAAATATAACTTTTAAGACTTAACAATAAGACTGAACATTAAGACACAGCCTTACGACTTCTACCCTGAGACCTAACCTTGAGACTTAACACTGAGATTTAACCCTAAGACTTAACTTTAAGATGTAACATTCGGACTTAACCTTAAAACTTAACCCTAAGTCTCAACCTTAAGAAGTAACTTTAAGACTTAACCCTGAGAATTAACTCTAAGACTTAAACTTAATAATTAACGCTCAGATATAACCCTCAGACTTAAACTTAAGAAATAACCTTAAGACTTAACCTTAATCTTTAACTTGAAGATGTAACCTTAAGACTTAACCCTAAGAGTTAACCTTAAGTGTTGACCTTGCAGATTTAACCCTAAGAGTTAACCTTAGGACTTAAATTGTAAGACTCAACCCTAAGACTTAACCCCAAGACTTAACTCTAAAGAGTTAACCCTAAGACTTCAACTTGTGATTTAAACTTTAGACTTAACCCTAAGACTTAAAATTACGATTTAACATTAAGATTTAACCATAAGACTTAACCCCAAGACTTCAGGTTATGTTTTAACCTTAAGACTCAACCCTGAGACTTAATGGTGAAATTTATCCATAAGACTTATCCCTAGAACTTAAAACTGAGACTTAAACCTAAGATTTAACCTTAAGACTTAACCCTAAAACATAGCCCTGAGACTTATCCTTGAGCTTTAACCTTGATACTTAATCCTGAGACTTAGCCCTAAGACTTATCCCCAAGACATAACTCTAAGACTTAACCCTGAGACTTAACCTTAAGGCTCAACCTTAAGACTTAACATTAAGACTTAACCCTGAGACTTAACCATAAGACTTATCCTCAAGATTGTACTCTAAGACTTAACCCTAAGATTTAAAATGAAGACTTAACCCTAAGACGCAATCTATGAGATGTAAACTTAAGACTTAACCTTTAGGAATTAACCCTGACACTTAACCTTAAGGCTTAACCCTAAGACTTAAGCTTAAGACTTCACATTAAGACTTAACCCTAAGACATAATCCTGAGACTTAAACCTGAGACTTAACCCTAAGACGTAACCTAAAGTTTAACTTCAAAACTTAACCCTAAGACTGAATCCTAAGACACAACCTTACCACGTAACCCTGAGACTTAACCTTGAGACTTTACCTTGAAATTTAAGCCTGGGATTTAACCCTAAGTCTTAATGCTAAGACTTAACTTGAAGATGTACCATTAAGACTTAACCTTAAGACTTAACCTTCAAACGTAACCTTAAGATTTACACTCAAAACTTAACCCTAAGGCTTAACCCTATGACTTAACCTTAAGGTTAAACCTTAAGACAAAACTTGAAGACTTAATTCAAAGACTTATCCCTAAGACTCAACACTGAGACTTAAACCTAAGATTTAAGACTTAACCCTAAGACTTAGCCCCAAGACTTAACCCTAAGACTTCAACTTATGAATTAAACTTTAGACTTAACCCTAAGACTCAATCCATAAGACTTCACCTTAAGACTTAACCCTAAGACTTAACCTAAAGACTTAACCTTAAAATTTAACCCTAAGACTGAACCCTAAATATAACTTTTAAGACTTAACAATAAGACTGAACATTAAGACACAGCCTTACGACTTCTACCCTGAGACCTAACCTTGAGACTTAACACTGAGATTTAACCCTAAGACTTAACTTTAAGATGTAACATTCGGACTTAACCTTAAAACTTAACCCTAAGTCTCAACCTTAAGAAGTAACTTTAAGACTTAACCCTGAGAATTAACTCTAAGACTTAAACTTAAGAATTAACGCTCAGATATAACCCTCAGACTTAAACTTAAGAAATAACCTTAAGACTTAACCTTAATCTTTAACTTGAAGATGTAACCTTAAGACTTAACCCTAAGAGTTAACCTTAAGTGTTGACCTTGCAGATTTAACCCTAAGAGTTAACCTTAGGACTTAAATTGTAAGACTCAACCCTAAGACTTAACCCCAAGACTTAACTCTAAAGAGTTAACCCTAAGACTTCAACTTGTGATTTAAACTTTAGACTTAACCCTAAGACTTAAAATTACGATTTAACATTAAGATTTAACCATAAGACTTAACCCCAAGACTTCAGGTTAAGTTTTAACCTTAAGACTCAACCCTGAGACTTAATGGTGAAATTTATCCATAAGACTTATCCCTAAAACTGAAAACTGAGACTTAAACCTAAGATTTAACCTTAAGACTTAACCCTAAAACGTAGCCCTGAGACTTATCCTTGAGCTTTAACCTTGATACTTAATCCTGAGACTTAGCCCTAAGACTTATCCCCAAGACATAACTCTAAGGCTTAACCCTGAGACTTAACCTTAAGGCTCAACCTTAAGACTTAACATTAAGACTTAACCCTGAGACTTAACCATAAGACTTATCCTCAAGATTGTACTCTAAGACTTAACCCTATGATTTAAAATGAAGACTTAACCCTAAGACGCAATCTATGAGATGTAAACTTAAGACTTAACCTTTAGGAATTAACCCTGACACTTAACCTTAAGGCTTAACCCTAAGACTTAAGCTTAAGATTTCACATTAAGACTTAACCCTAAGACATAATCCTGAGACTTAAACCTGAGACTTAACCCTAAGACGTAACCTAAAGTTTAACTTCAAAACTTAACCCTAAGACTGAATCCTAAGACACAACCTTACCACGTAACCCTGAGACTTAACCTTGAGACTTTACCTTGAAATTTAAGCCTGGGATTTAACCCTAAGTCTTAATGCTAAGACTTAACTTGAAGATGTACCATTAAGACTTAACCTTAAGACTTAACCTTCAAACGTAACCTTAAGATTTACACTCAAAACGTAACCCTAAGGCTTAACCCTATGACTTAACCTTAAGGTTAAACCTTAAGACAAAACTTGAAGACTTAATTCAAAGACTTATCCCTAAGACTCAACACTGAGACTTAAACCTAAGATTTAAGACTTAACCCTAAGACTTAGCCCCAAGACTTAACCCTAGGACTTCAACTTATGAATTAAACTTTAGACTTAACCCTAAGACTCAATCCATAAGACTTCACCTTAAGACTTAACCCTAAGACTTAACCTAAAGACTTAACCTTAAAATTTAACCCTAAGACTGAACCCTAAAATATAACTTTTAAGACTTAACAATAAGACTGAACATTAAGACACAGCCTTACGACTTCTACCCTGAGACCTAACCTTGAGACTTAACACTGAGATTTAACCCTAAGACTTAACTTTAAGATGTAACATTCGGACTTAACCTTAAAACTTAACCCTAAGTCTCAACCTTAAGAAGTAACTTTAAGACTTAACCCTGAGAATTAACTCTAAGACTTAAACTTAATAATTAACGCTCAGATATAACCCTCAGACTTAAACTTAAGAAATAACCTTAAGACTTAACCTTAATCTTTAACTTGAAGATGTAACCTTAAGACTTAACCCTAAGAGTTAACCTTAAGTGTTGACCTTACAGATTTAACCCTAAGAGTTAACCTTAGGACTTAAATTGTAAGACTCAACCCTAAGACTTAACCCCAAGACTTAACTCTAAAGAGTTAACCCTAAGACTTCAACTTGTGATTTAAACTTTAGACTTAACCCTAAGACTTAAAATTACGATTTAACATTAAGATTTAACCATAAGACTTAACCCCAAGACTTCAGGTTAAGTTTTAACCTTAAGACTCAACCCTGAGACTTAATGGTGAAATTTATCCATAAGACTTATCCCTAAAACTGAAAACTGAGACTTAAACCTAAGATTTAACCTTAAGACTTAACCCTAAAAGGTAGCCCTGAGACTTATCCTTGAGCTTTAACCTTGATACTTAATCCTGAGACTTAGCCCTAAGACTTATCCCCAAGACATAACTCTAAGACTTAACCCTGAGACTTAACCTTAAGGCTCAACCTTAAGACTTAACATTAAGACTTAACCCTGAGACTTAACCATAAGACTTATCCTCAAGATTGTACTCTAAGACTTAACCCTAAGATTTAAAATGAAGACTTAACCCTAAGACGCAATCTATGAGATGTAAACTTAAGACTTAACCTTTAGGAATTAACCCTGACACTTAACCTTAAGGCTTAACCCTAAGACTTAAGCTTAAGACTTCACATTAAGACTTAACCCTAAGACATAATCCTGAGACTTAAACCTGAGACTTAACCCTAAGACGTAACCTAAAGTTTAACTTCAAAACTTAACCCTAAGACTGAATCCTAAGACACAACCTTACCACGTAACCCTGAGACTTAACCTTGAGACTTTACCTTGAAATTTAAGCCTGGGATTTAACCCTAAGTCTTAATGCTAAGACTTAACTTGAAGATGTACCATTAAGACTTAACCTTAAGACTTAACCTTCAAACGTAACCTTAAGATTTACACTCAAAACTTAACCCTAAGGCTTAACCCTATGACTTAACCTTAAGGTTAAACCTTAAGACAAAACTTGAAGACTTAGTTCAAAGACTTATCCCTAAGACTCAACACTGAGACTTAGACCTAAGATTTAAGACTTAACCCTAAGACTTAGCCCCAAGACTTAACCCTAAGACTTCAACATATGAATTAAACTTTAGACTTAACCCTAAGACTCAATCCATAAGACTTCACCTTAAGACTTAACCCTAAGACTTAACCTAAAGACTTAACCTTAAAATTTAACCCTAAGACTGAACCCTAAAATATAACTTTTAAGACTTAACAATAAGACTGAACATTAAGACACAGCCTTACGACTTCTACCCTGAGACCTAACCTTGAGACTTAACACTGAGATTTAACCCTAAGACTTAACTTTAAGATGTAACATTCGGACTTAACCTTAAAACTTAACCCTAAGTCTCAACCTTAAGAAGTAACTTTAAGACTTAACCCTGAGAATTAACTCTAAGACTTAAACTTAAGAATTAACGCTCAGATATAACCCTCAGACTTAAACTTAAGAAATAACCTTAAGACTTAACCTTAATCTTTAACTTGAAGATGTAACCTTAAGACTTAACCCTAAGAGTTAACCTTAAGTGTTGACCTTGCAGATTTAACCCTAAGAGTTAACCTTAGGACTTAAATTGTAAGACTCAACCCTAAGACTTAACCCCAAGACTTAACTCTAAAGAGTTAACCCTAAGACTTCAACTTGTGATTTAAACTTTAGACTTAACCCTAAGACTTAAAATTACGATTTAACATTAAGATTTAACCATAAGACTTAACCCCAAGACTTCAGGTTAAGTTTTAACCTTAAGACTCAACCCTGAGACTTAATGGTGAAATTTATCCATAAGACTTATCCCTAAAACTGAAAACTGAGACTTAAACCTAAGATTTAACCTTAAGACTTAACCCTAAAACGTAGCCCTGAGACTTATCCTTGAGCTTTAACCTTGATACTTAATCCTGAGACTTAGCCCTAAGACTTATCCCCAAGACATAACTCTAAGGCTTAACCCTGAGACTTAACCTTAAGGCTCAACCTTAAGACTTAACATTAAGACTTAACCCTGAGACTTAACCATAAGACTTATCCTCAAGATTGTACTCTAAGACTTAACCCTATGATTTAAAATGAAGACTTAACCCTAAGACGCAATCTATGAGATGTAAACTTAAGACTTAACCTTTAGGAATTAACCCTGACACTTAACCTTAAGGCTTAACCCTAAGACTTAAGCTTAAGACTTCACATTAAGACTTAACCCTAAGACATAATCCTGAGACTTAAACCTGAGACTTAACCCTAAGACGTAACCTAAAGTTTAACTTCAAAACTTAACCCTAAGACTGAATCCTAAGACACAACCTTACCACGTAACCCTGAGACTTAACCTTGAGACTTTACCTTGAAATTTAAGCCTGGGATTTAACCCTAAGTCTTAATGCTAAGACTTAACTTGAAGATGTACCATTAAGACTTAACCTTAAGACTTAACCTTCAAACGTAACCTTAAGATTTACACTCAAAACGTAACCCTAAGGCTTAACCCTATGACTTAACCTTAAGGTTAAACCTTAAGACAAAACTTGAAGACTTAATTCAAAGACTTATCCCTAAGACTCAACACTGAGACTTAAACCTAAGATTTAAGACTTAACCCTAAGACTTAGCCCCAAGACTTAACCCTAGGACTTCAACTTATGAATTAAACTTTAGACTTAACCCTAAGACTCAATCCATAAGACTTCACCTTAAGACTTAACCCTAAGACTTAACCTAAAGATTTAACCTTAAAATTTAACCCTAAGACTGAACCCTAAAATATAACTTTTAAGACTTAACAATAAGACTGAACATTAAGACACAGCCTTACGACTTCTACCCTGAGACCTAACCTTGAGACTTAACACTGAGATTTAACCCTAAGACTTAACTTTAAGATGTAACATTCGGACTTAACCTTAAAACTTAACCCTAAGTCTCAACCTTAAGAAGTAACTTTAAGACTTAACCCTGAGAATTAACTCTAAGACTTAAACTTAAGAATTAACACTCAGATATAACCCTCAGACTTAAACTTAAGAAATAACCTTAAGACTTAACCTTAATCTTTAACTTGAAGATGTAACCTTAAGACTTAACCCTAAGAGTTAACCTTAAGTGTTGACCTTACAGATTTAACCCTAAGAGTTAACCTTAGGACTTAAATTGTAAGACTCAACCCTAAGACTTAACCCCAAGACTTAACTCTAAAGAGTTAACCCTAAGACTTCAACTTGTGATTTAAACTTTAGACTTAACCCTAAGACTTAAAATTACGATTTAACATTAAGATTTAACCATAAGACTTAACCCCAAGACTTCAGGTTAAGTTTTAACCTTAAGACTCAACCCTGAGACTTAATGGTGAAATTTATCCATAAGACTTATCCCTAAAACTGAAAACTGAGACTTAAACCTAAGATTTAACCTTAAGACTTAACCCTAAAACGTAGCCCTGAGACTTATCCTTGAGCTTTAACCTTGATACTTAATCCTGAGACTTAGCCCTAAGACTTATCCCCAAGACATAACTCTAAGACTTAACCCTGAGACTTAACCTTAAGGCTCAACCTTAAGACTTAACATTAAGACTTAACCCTGAGACTTAACCATAAGACTTATCCTCAAGATTGTACTCTAAGACTTAACCCTAAGATTTAAAATGAAGACTTAACCCTAAGACGCAATCTATGAGATGTAAACTTAAGACTTAACCTTTAGGAATTAACCCTGACACTTAACCTTAAGGCTTAACCCTAAGACTTAAGCTTAAGACTTCACATTAAGACTTAACCCTAAGACATAATCCTGAGACTTAAACCTGAGACTTAACCCTAAGACGTAACCTAAAGTTTAACTTCAAAACTTAACCCTAAGACTGAATCCTAAGACACAACCTTACCACGTAACCCTGAGACTTAACCTTGAGACTTTACCTTGAAATTTAAGCCTGGGATTTAACCCTAAGTCTTAATGCTAAGACTTAACTTGAAGATGTACCATTAAGACTTAACCTTAAGACTTAACCTTCAAACGTAACCTTAAGATTTACACTCAAAACTTAACCCTAAGGCTTAACCCTATGACTTAACCTTAAGGTTAAACCTTAAGACAAAACTTGAAGACTTAATTCAAAGACTTATCCCTAAGACTCAACACTGAGACTTAAACCTAAGATTTAAGACTTAACCCTAAGACTTAGCCCCAAGACTTAACCCTAGGACTTCAACTTATGAATTAAACTTTAGACTTAACCCTAAGACTCAATCCATAAGACTTCACCTTAAGACTTAACCCTAAGACTTAACCTAAAGACTTAACCTTAAAATTTAACCCTAAGACTGAACCCTAAATATAACTTTTAAGACTTAACAATAAGACTGAACATTAAGACACAGCCTTACGACTTCTACCCTGAGACCTAACCTTGAGACTTAACACTGAGATTTAACCCTAAGACTTAACTTTAAGATGTAACATTCGGACTTAACCTTAAAACTTAACCCTAAGTCTCAACCTTAAGAAGTAACTTTAAGACTTAACCCTGAGAATTAACTCTAAGACTTAAACTTAATAATTAACGCTCAGATATAACCCTCAGACTTAAACTTAAGAAATAACCTTAAGACTTAACCTTAATCTTTAACTTGAAGATGTAACCTTAAGACTTAACCCTAAGAGTTAACCTTAAGTGTTGACCTTACAGATTTAACCCTAAGAGTTAACCTTAGGACTTAAATTGTAAGACTCAACCCTAAGACTTAACCCCAAGACTTAACTCTAAAGAGTTAACCCTAAGACTTCAACTTGTGATTTAAACTTTAGACTTAACCCTAAGACTTAAAATTACGATTTAACATTAAGATTTAACCATAAGACTTAACCCCAAGACTTCAGGTTAAGTTTTAACCTTAAGACTCAACCCTGAGACTTAATGGTGAAATTTATCCATAAGACTTATCCCTAAAACTGAAAACTGAGACTTAAACCTAAGATTTAACCTTAAGACTTAACCCTAAAACGTAGCCCTGAGACTTATCCTTGAGCTTTAACCTTGATACTTAATCCTGAGACTTAGCCCTAAGACTTATCCCCAAGACATAACTCTAAGACTTAACCCTGAGACTTAACCTTAAGGCTCAACCTTAAGACTTAACATTAAGACTTAACCCTGAGACTTAACCATAAGACTTATCCTCAAGATTGTACTCTAAGACTTAACCCTAAGATTTAAAATGAAGACTTAACCCTAAGACGCAATCTATGAGATGTAAACTTAAGACTTAACCTTTAGGAATTAACCCTGACACTTAACCTTAAGGCTTAACCCTAAGACTTAAGCTTAAGACTTCACATTAAGACTTAACCCTAAGACATAATCCTGAGACTTAAACCTGAGACTTAACCCTAAGACGTAACCTAAAGTTTAACTTCAAAACTTAACCCTAAGACTGAATCCTAAGACACAACCTTACCACGTAACCCTGAGACTTAACCTTGAGACTTTACCTTGAAATTTAAGCCTGGGATTTAACCCTAAGTCTTAATGCTAAGACTTAACTTGAAGATGTACCATTAAGACTTAACCTTAAGACTTAACCTTCAAACGTAACCTTAAGATTTACACTCAAAACGTAACCCTAAGGCTTAACCCTATGACTTAACCTTAAGGTTAAACCTTAAGACAAAACTTGAAGACTTAATTCAAAGACTTATCCCTAAGACTCAACACTGAGACTTAAACCTAAGATTTAAGACTTAACCCTAAGACTTAGCCCCAAGACTTAACCCTAGGACTTCAACTTATGAATTAAACTTTAGACTTAACCCTAAGACTCAATCCATAAGACTTCACCTTAAGACTTAACCCTAAGACTTAACCTAAAGATTTAACCTTAAAATTTAACCCTAAGACTGAACCCTAAAATATAACTTTTAAGACTTAACAATAAGACTGAACATTAAGACACAGCCTTACGACTTCTACCCTGAGACCTAACCTTGAGACTTAACACTGAGATTTAACCCTAAGACTTAACTTTAAGATGTAACATTCGGACTTAACCTTAAAACTTAACCCTAAGTCTCAACCTTAAGAAGTAACTTTAAGACTTAACCCTGAGAATTAACTCTAAGACTTAAACTTAAGAATTAACGCTCAGATATAACCCTCAGACTTAAACTTAAGAAATAACCTTAAGACTTAACCTTAATCTTTAACTTGAAGATGTAACCTTAAGACTTAACCCTAAGAGTTAACCTTAAGTGTTGACCTTACAGATTTAACCCTAAGAGTTAACCTTAGGACTTAAATTGTAAGACTCAACCCTAAGACTTAACCCCAAGACTTAACTCTAAAGAGTTAACCCTAAGACTTCAACTTGTGATTTAAACTTTAGACTTAACCCTAAGACTTAAAATTACGATTTAACATTAAGATTTAACCATAAGACTTAACCCCAAGACTTCAGGTTAAGTTTTAACCTTAAGACTCAACCCTGAGACTTAATGGTGAAATTTATCCATAAGACTTATCCCTAAAACTGAAAACTGAGACTTAAACCTAAGATTTAACCTTAAGACTTAACCCTAAAACGTAGCCCTGAGACTTATCCTTGAGCTTTAACCTTGATACTTAATCCTGAGACTTAGCCCTAAGACTTATCCCCAAGACATAACTCTAAGACTTAACCCTGAGACTTAACCTTAAGGCTCAACCTTAAGACTTAACATTAAGACTTAACCCTGAGACTTAACCATAAGACTTATCCTCAAGATTGTACTCTAAGACTTAACCCTAAGATTTAAAATGAAGACTTAACCCTAAGACGCAATCTATGAGATGTAAACTTAAGACTTAACCTTTAGGAATTAACCCTGACACTTAACCTTAAGGCTTAACCCTAAGACTTAAGCTTAAGACTTCACATTAAGACTTAACCCTAAGACATAATCCTGAGACTTAAACCTGAGACTTAACCCTAAGACGTAACCTAAAGTTTAACTTCAAAACTTAACCCTAAGACTGAATCCTAAGACACAACCTTACCACGTAACCCTGAGACTTAACCTTGAGACTTTACCTTGAAATTTAAGCCTGGGATTTAACCCTAAGTCTTAATGCTAAGACTTAACTTGAAGATGTACCATTAAGACTTAACCTTAAGACTTAACCTTCAAACGTAACCTTAAGATTTACACTCAAAACTTAACCCTAAGGCTTAACCCTATGACTTAACCTTAAGGTTAAACCTTAAGACAAAACTTGAAGACTTAATTCAAAGACTTATCCCTAAGACTCAACACTGAGACTTAAACCTAAGATTTAAGACTTAACCCTAAGACTTAGCCCCAAGACTTAACCCTAAGACTTCAACTTATGAATTAAACTTTAGACTTAACCCTAAGACTCAATCCATAAGACTTCACCTTAAGACTTAACCCTAAGACTTAACCTAAAGACTTAACCTTAAAATTTAACCCTAAGACTGAACCCTAAATATAACTTTTAAGACTTAACAATAAGACTGAACATTAAGACACAGCCTTACGACTTCTACCCTGAGACCTAACCTTGAGACTTAACACTGAGATTTAACCCTAAGACTTAACTTTAAGATGTAACATTCGGACTTAACCTTAAAACTTAACCCTAAGTCTCAACCTTAAGAAGTAACTTTAAGACTTAACCCTGAGAATTAACTCTAAGACTTAAACTTAATAATTAACGCTCAGATATAACCCTCAGACTTAAACTTAAGAAATAACCTTAAGACTTAACCTTAATCTTTAACTTGAAGATGTAACCTTAAGACTTAACCCTAAGAGTTAACCTTAAGTGTTGACCTTACAGATTTAACCCTAAGAGTTAACCTTAGGACTTAAATTGTAAGACTCAACCCTAAGACTTAACCCCAAGACTTAACTCTAAAGAGTTAACCCTAAGACTTCAACTTGTGATTTAAACTTTAGACTTAACCCTAAGACTTAAAATTACGATTTAACATTAAGATTTAACCATAAGACTTAACCCCAAGACTTCAGGTTAAGTTTTAACCTTAAGACTCAACCCTGAGACTTAATGGTGAAATTTATCCATAAGACTTATCCCTAAAACTGAAAACTGAGACTTAAACCTAAGATTTAACCTTAAGACTTAACCCTAAAACGTAGCCCTGAGACTTATCCTTGAGCTTTAACCTTGATACTTAATCCTGAGACTTAGCCCTAAGACTTATCCCCAAGACATAACTCTAAGACTTAACCCTGAGACTTAACCTTAAGGCTCAACCTTAAGACTTAACATTAAGACTTAACCCTGAGACTTAACCATAAGACTTATCCTCAAGATTGTACTCTAAGACTTAACCCTAAGATTTAAAATGAAGACTTAACCCTAAGACGCAATCTATGAGATGTAAACTTAAGACTTAACCTTTAGGAATTAACCCTGACACTTAACCTTAAGGCTTAACCCTAAGACTTAAGCTTAAGATTTCACATTAAGACTTAACCCTAAGACATAATCCTGAGACTTAAACCTGAGACTTAACCCTAAGACGTAACCTAAAGTTTAACTTCAAAACTTAACCCTAAGACTGAATCCTAAGACACAACCTTACCACGTAACCCTGAGACTTAACCTTGAGACTTTACCTTGAAATTTAAGCCTGGGATTTAACCCTAAGTCTTAATGCTAAGACTTAACTTGAAGATGTACCATTAAGACTTAACCTTAAGACTTAACCTTCAAACGTAACCTTAAGATTTACACTCAAAACGTAACCCTAAGGCTTAACCCTATGACTTAACCTTAAGGTTAAACCTTAAGACAAAACTTGAAGACTTAATTCAAAGACTTATCCCTAAGACTCAACACTGAGACTTAAACCTAAGATTTAAGACTTAACCCTAAGACTTAGCCCCAAGACTTAACCCTAGGACTTCAACTTATGAATTAAACTTTAGACTTAACCCTAAGACTCAATCCATAAGACTTCACCTTAAGACTTAACCCTAAGACTTAACCTAAAGATTTAACCTTAAAATTTAACCCTAAGACTGAACCCTAAAATATAACTTTTAAGACTTAACAATAAGACTGAACATTAAGACACAGCCTTACGACTTCTACCCTGAGACCTAACCTTGAGACTTAACACTGAGATTTAACCCTAAGACTTAACTTTAAGATGTAACATTCGGACTTAACCTTAAAACTTAACCCTAAGTCTCAACCTTAAGAAGTAACTTTAAGACTTAACCCTGAGAATTAACTCTAAGACTTAAACTTAAGAATTAACACTCAGATATAACCCTCAGACTTAAACTTAAGAAATAACCTTAAGACTTAACCTTAATCTTTAACTTGAAGATGTAACCTTAAGACTTAACCCTAAGAGTTAACCTTAAGTGTTGACCTTACAGATTTAACCCTAAGAGTTAACCTTAGGACTTAAATTGTAAGACTCAACCCTAAGACTTAACCCCAAGACTTAACTCTAAAGAGTTAACCCTAAGACTTCAACTTGTGATTTAAACTTTAGACTTAACCCTAAGACTTAAAATTACGATTTAACATTAAGATTTAACCATAAGACTTAACCCCAAGACTTCAGGTTAAGTTTTAACCTTAAGACTCAACCCTGAGACTTAATGGTGAAATTTATCCATAAGACTTATCCCTAAAACTGAAAACTGAGACTTAAACCTAAGATTTAACCTTAAGACTTAACCCTAAAACGTAGCCCTGAGACTTATCCTTGAGCTTTAACCTTGATACTTAATCCTGAGACTTAGCCCTAAGACTTATCCCCAAGACATAACTCTAAGACTTAACCCTGAGACTTAACCTTAAGGCTCAACCTTAAGACTTAACATTAAGACTTAACCCTGAGACTTAACCATAAGACTTATCCTCAAGATTGTACTCTAAGACTTAACCCTAAGATTTAAAATGAAGACTTAACCCTAAGACGCAATCTATGAGATGTAAACTTAAGACTTAACCTTTAGGAATTAACCCTGACACTTAACCTTAAGGCTTAACCCTAAGACTTAAGCTTAAGACTTCACATTAAGACTTAACCCTAAGACATAATCCTGAGACTTAAACCTGAGACTTAACCCTAAGACGTAACCTAAAGTTTAACTTCAAAACTTAACCCTAAGACTGAATCCTAAGACACAACCTTACCACGTAACCCTGAGACTTAACCTTGAGACTTTACCTTGAAATTTAAGCCTGGGATTTAACCCTAAGTCTTAATGCTAAGACTTAACTTGAAGATGTACCATTAAGACTTAACCTTAAGACTTAACCTTCAAACGTAACCTTAAGATTTACACTCAAAACTTAACCCTAAGGCTTAACCCTATGACTTAACCTTAAGGTTAAACCTTAAGACAAAACTTGAAGACTTAATTCAAAGACTTATCCCTAAGACTCAACACTGAGACTTAAACCTAAGATTTAAGACTTAACCCTAAGACTTAGCCCCAAGACTTAACCCTAAGACTTCAACTTATGAATTAAACTTTAGACTTAACCCTAAGACTCAATCCATAAGACTTCACCTTAAGACTTAACCCTAAGACTTAACCTAAAGACTTAACCTTAAAATTTAACCCTAAGACTGAACCCTAAATATAACTTTTAAGACTTAACAATAAGACTGAACATTAAGACACAGCCTTACGACTTCTACCCTGAGACCTAACCTTGAGACTTAACACTGAGATTTAACCCTAAGACTTAACTTTAAGATGTAACATTCGGACTTAACCTTAAAACTTAACCCTAAGTCTCAACCTTAAGAAGTAACTTTAAGACTTAACCCTGAGAATTAACTCTAAGACTTAAACTTAATAATTAACGCTCAGATATAACCCTCAGACTTAAACTTAAGAAATAACCTTAAGAATTAACCTTAATCTTTAACTTGAAGATGTAACCTTAAGACTTAACCCTAAGAGTTAACCTTAAGTGTTGACCTTACAGATTTAACCCTAAGAGTTAACCTTAGGACTTAAATTGTAAGACTCAACCCTAAGACTTAACCCCAAGACTTAACTCTAAAGAGTTAACCCTAAGACTTCAACTTGTGATTTAAACTTTAGACTTAACCCTAAGACTTAAAATTACGATTTAACATTAAGATTTAACCATAAGACTTAACCCCAAGACTTCAGGTTAAGTTTTAACCTTAAGACTCAACCCTGAGACTTAATGGTGAAATTTATCCATAAGACTTATCCCTAAAACTGAAAACTGAGACTTAAACCTAAGATTTAACCTTAAGACTTAACCCTAAAACGTAGCCCTGAGACTTATCCTTGAGCTTTAACCTTGATACTTAATCCTGAGACTTAGCCCTAAGACTTATCCCCAAGACATAACTCTAAGACTTAACCCTGAGACTTAACCTTAAGGCTCAACCTTAAGACTTAACATTAAGACTTAACCCTGAGACTTAACCATAAGACTTATCCTCAAGATTGTACTCTAAGACTTAACCCTAAGATTTAAAATGAAGACTTAACCCTAAGACGCAATCTATGAGATGTAAACTTAAGACTTAACCTTTAGGAATTAACCCTGACACTTAACCTTAAGGCTTAACCCTAAGACTTAAGCTTAAGACTTCACATTAAGACTTAACCCTAAGACATAATCCTGAGACTTAAACCTGAGACTTAACCCTAAGACGTAACCTAAAGTTTAACTTCAAAACTTAACCCTAAGACTGAATCCTAAGACACAACCTTACCACGTAACCCTGAGACTTAACCTTGAGACTTTACCTTGAAATTTAAGCCTGGGATTTAACCCTAAGTCTTAATGCTAAGACTTAACTTGAAGATGTACCATTAAGACTTAACCTTAAGACTTAACCTTCAAACGTAACCTTAAGATTTACACTCAAAACTTAACCCTAAGGCTTAACCCTATGACTTAACCTTAAGGTTAAACCTTAAGACAAAACTTGAAGACTTAATTCAAAGACTTATCCCTAAGACTCAACACTGAGACTTAAACCTAAGATTTAAGACTTAACCCTAAGACTTAGCCCCAAGACTTAACCCTAGGACTTCAACTTATGAATTAAACTTTAGACTTAACCCTAAGACTCAATCCATAAGACTTCACCTTAAGACTTAACCCTAAGACTTAACCTAAAGATTTAACCTTAAAATTTAACCCTAAGACTGAACCCTAAATATAACTTTTAAGACTTAACAATAAGACTGAACATTAAGACACAGCCTTACGACTTCTACCCTGAGACCTAACCTTGAGACTTAACACTGAGATTTAACCCTAAGACTTAACTTTAAGATGTAACATTCGGACTTAACCTTAAAACTTAACCCTAAGTCTCAACCTTAAGAAGTAACTTTAAGACTTAACCCTGAGAATTAACTCTAAGACTTAAACTTAATAATTAACGCTCAGATATAACCCTCAGACTTAAACTTAAGAAATAACCTTAAGACTTAACCTTAATCTTTAACTTGAAGATGTAACCTTAAGACTTAACCCTAAGAGTTAACCTTAAGTGTTGACCTTACAGATTTAACCCTAAGAGTTAACCTTAGGACTTAAATTGTAAGACTCAACCCTAAGACTTAACCCCAAGACTTAACTCTAAAGAGTTAACCCTAAGACTTCAACTTGTGATTTAAACTTTAGACTTAACCCTAAGACTTAAAATTACGATTTAACATTAAGATTTAACCATAAGACTTAACCCCAAGACTTCAGGTTAAGTTTTAACCTTAAGACTCAACCCTGAGACTTAATGGTGAAATTTATCCATAAGACTTATCCCTAAAACTGAAAACTGAGACTTAAACCTAAGATTTAACCTTAAGACTTAACCCTAAAACGTAGCCCTGAGACTTATCCTTGAGCTTTAACCTTGATACTTAATCCTGAGACTTAGCCCTAAGACTTATCCCCAAGACATAACTCTAAGACTTAACCCTGAGACTTAACCTTAAGGCTCAACCTTAAGACTTAACATTAAGACTTAACCCTGAGACTTAACCATAAGACTTATCCTCAAGATTGTACTCTAAGACTTAACCCTAAGATTTAAAATGAAGACTTAACCCTAAGACGCAATCTATGAGATGTAAACTTAAGACTTAACCTTTAGGAATTAACCCTGACACTTAACCTTAAGGCTTAACCCTAAGACTTAAGCTTAAGACTTCACATTAAGACTTAACCCTAAGACATAATCCTGAGACTTAAACCTGAGACTTAACCCTAAGACGTAACCTAAAGTTTAACTTCAAAACTTAACCCTAAGACTGAATCCTAAGACACAACCTTACCACGTAACCCTGAGACTTAACCTTGAGACTTTACCTTGAAATTTAAGCCTGGGATTTAACCCTAAGTCTTAATGCTAAGACTTAACTTGAAGATGTACCATTAAGACTTAACCTTAAGACTTAACCTTCAAACGTAACCTTAAGATTTACACTCAAAACTTAACCCTAAGGCTTAACCCTATGACTTAACCTTAAGGTTAAACCTTAAGACAAAACTTGAAGACTTAATTCAAAGACTTATCCCTAAGACTCAACACTGAGACTTAAACCTAAGATTTAAGACTTAACCCTAAGACTTAGCCCCAAGACTTAACCCTAAGACTTCAACTTATGAATTAAACTTTAGACTTAACCCTAAGACTCAATCCATAAGACTTCACCTTAAGACTTAACCCTAAGACTTAACCTAAAGATTTAACCTTAAAATTTAACCCTAAGACTGAACCCTAAAATATAACTTTTAAGACTTAACAATAAGACTGAACATTAAGACACAGCCTTACGACTTCTACCCTGAGACCTAACCTTGAGACTTAACACTGAGATTTAACCCTAAGACTTAACTTTAAGATGTAACATTCGGACTTAACCTTAAAACTTAACCCTAAGTCTCAACCTTAAGAAGTAACTTTAAGACTTAACCCTGAGAATTAACTCTAAGACTTAAACTTAAGAATTAACACTCAGATATAACCCTCAGACTTAAACTTAAGAAATAACCTTAAGACTTAACCTTAATCTTTAACTTGAAGATGTAACCTTAAGACTTAACCCTAAGAGTTAACCTTAAGTGTTGACCTTACAGATTTAACCCTAAGAGTTAACCTTAGGACTTAAATTGTAAGACTCAACCCTAAGACTTAACCCCAAGACTTAACTCTAAAGAGTTAACCCTAAGACTTCAACTTGTGATTTAAACTTTAGACTTAACCCTAAGACTTAAAATTACGATTTAACATTAAGATTTAACCATAAGACTTAACCCCAAGACTTCAGGTTAAGTTTTAACCTTAAGACTCAACCCTGAGACTTAATGGTGAAATTTATCCATAAGACTTATCCCTAAAACTGAAAACTGAGACTTAAACCTAAGATTTAACCTTAAGACTTAACCCTAAAACGTAGCCCTGAGACTTATCCTTGAGCTTTAACCTTGATACTTAATCCTGAGACTTAGCCCTAAGACTTATCCCCAAGACATAACTCTAAGACTTAACCCTGAGACTTAACCTTAAGGCTCAACCTTAAGACTTAACATTAAGACTTAACCCTGAGACTTAACCATAAGACTTATCCTCAAGATTGTACTCTAAGACTTAACCCTAAGATTTAAAATGAAGACTTAACCCTAAGACGCAATCTATGAGATGTAAACTTAAGACTTAACCTTTAGGAATTAACCCTGACACTTAACCTTAAGGCTTAACCCTAAGACTTAAGCTTAAGACTTCACATTAAGACTTAACCCTAAGACATAATCCTGAGACTTAAACCTGAGACTTAACCCTAAGACGTAACCTAAAGTTTAACTTCAAAACTTAACCCTAAGACTGAATCCTAAGACACAACCTTACCACGTAACCCTGAGACTTAACCTTGAGACTTTACCTTGAAATTTAAGCCTGGGATTTAACCCTAAGTCTTAATGCTAAGACTTAACTTGAAGATGTACCATTAAGACTTAACCTTAAGACTTAACCTTCAAACGTAACCTTAAGATTTACACTCAAAACGTAACCCTAAGGCTTAACCCTATGACTTAACCTTAAGGTTAAACCTTAAGACAAAACTTGAAGACTTAATTCAAAGACTTATCCCTAAGACTCAACACTGAGACTTAAACCTAAGATTTAAGACTTAACCCTAAGACTTAGCCCCAAGACTTAACCCTAGGACTTCAACTTATGAATTAAACTTTAGACTTAACCCTAAGACTCAATCCATAAGACTTCACCTTAAGACTTAACCCTAAGACTTAACCTAAAGATTTAACCTTAAAATTTAACCCTAAGACTGAACCCTAAAATATAACTTTTAAGACTTAACAATAAGACTGAACATTAAGACACAGCCTTACGACTTCTACCCTGAGACCTAACCTTGAGACTTAACACTGAGATTTAACCCTAAGACTTAACTTTAAGATGTAACATTCGGACTTAACCTTAAAACTTAACCCTAAGTCTCAACCTTAAGAAGTAACTTTAAGACTTAACCCTGAGAATTAACTCTAAGACTTAAACTTAAGAATTAACACTCAGATATAACCCTCAGACTTAAACTTAAGAAATAACCTTAAGACTTAACCTTAATCTTTAACTTGAAGATGTAACCTTAAGACTTAACCCTAAGAGTTAACCTTAAGTGTTGACCTTACAGATTTAACCCTAAGAGTTAACCTTAGGACTTAAATTGTAAGACTCAACCCTAAGACTTAACCCCAAGACTTAACTCTAAAGAGTTAACCCTAAGACTTCAACTTGTGATTTAAACTTTAGACTTAACCCTAAGACTTAAAATTACGATTTAACATTAAGATTTAACCATAAGACTTAACCCCAAGACTTCAGGTTAAGTTTTAACCTTAAGACTCAACCCTGAGACTTAATGGTGAAATTTATCCATAAGACTTATCCCTAAAACTGAAAACTGAGACTTAAACCTAAGATTTAACCTTAAGACTTAACCCTAAAACGTAGCCCTGAGACTTATCCTTGAGCTTTAACCTTGATACTTAATCCTGAGACTTAGCCCTAAGACTTATCCCCAAGACATAACTCTAAGACTTAACCCTGAGACTTAACCTTAAGGCTCAACCTTAAGACTTAACATTAAGACTTAACCCTGAGACTTAACCATAAGACTTATCCTCAAGATTGTACTCTAAGACTTAACCCTAAGATTTAAAATGAAGACTTAACCCTAAGACGCAATCTATGAGATGTAAACTTAAGACTTAACCTTTAGGAATTAACCCTGACACTTAACCTTAAGGCTTAACCCTAAGACTTAAGCTTAAGACTTCACATTAAGACTTAACCCTAAGACATAATCCTGAGACTTAAACCTGAGACTTAACCCTAAGACGTAACCTAAAGTTTAACTTCAAAACTTAACCCTAAGACTGAATCCTAAGACACAACCTTACCACGTAACCCTGAGACTTAACCTTGAGACTTTACCTTGAAATTTAAGCCTGGGATTTAACCCTAAGTCTTAATGCTAAGACTTAACTTGAAGATGTACCATTAAGACTTAACCTTAAGACTTAACCTTCAAACGTAACCTTAAGATTTACACTCAAAACTTAACCCTAAGGCTTAACCCTATGACTTAACCTTAAGGTTAAACCTTAAGACAAAACTTGAAGACTTAATTCAAAGACTTATCCCTAAGACTCAACACTGAGACTTAAACCTAAGATTTAAGACTTAACCCTAAGACTTAGCCCCAAGACTTAACCCTAGGACTTCAACTTATGAATTAAACTTTAGACTTAACCCTAAGACTCAATCCATAAGACTTCACCTTAAGACTTAACCCTAAGACTTAACCTAAAGACTTAACCTTAAAATTTAACCCTAAGACTGAACCCTAAATATAACTTTTAAGACTTAACAATAAGACTGAACATTAAGACACAGCCTTACGACTTCTACCCTGAGACCTAACCTTGAGACTTAACACTGAGATTTAACCCTAAGACTTAACTTTAAGATGTAACATTCGGACTTAACCTTAAAACTTAACCCTAAGTCTCAACCTTAAGAAGTAACTTTAAGACTTAACCCTGAGAATTAACTCTAAGACTTAAACTTAATAATTAACGCTCAGATATAACCCTCAGACTTAAACTTAAGAAATAACCTTAAGACTTAACCTTAATCTTTAACTTGAAGATGTAACCTTAAGACTTAACCCTAAGAGTTAACCTTAAGTGTTGACCTTACAGATTTAACCCTAAGAGTTAACCTTAGGACTTAAATTGTAAGACTCAACCCTAAGACTTAACCCCAAGACTTAACTCTAAAGAGTTAACCCTAAGACTTCAACTTGTGATTTAAACTTTAGACTTAACCCTAAGACTTAAAATTACGATTTAACATTAAGATTTAACCATAAGACTTAACCCCAAGACTTCAGGTTAAGTTTTAACCTTAAGACTCAACCCTGAGACTTAATGGTGAAATTTATCCATAAGACTTATCCCTAAAACTGAAAACTGAGACTTAAACCTAAGATTTAACCTTAAGACTTAACCCTAAAACGTAGCCCTGAGACTTATCCTTGAGCTTTAACCTTGATACTTAATCCTGAGACTTAGCCCTAAGACTTATCCCCAAGACATAACTCTAAGACTTAACCCTGAGACTTAACCTTAAGGCTCAACCTTAAGACTTAACATTAAGACTTAACCCTGAGACTTAACCATAAGACTTATCCTCAAGATTGTACTCTAAGACTTAACCCTAAGATTTAAAATGAAGACTTAACCCTAAGACGCAATCTATGAGATGTAAACTTAAGACTTAACCTTTAGGAATTAACCCTGACACTTAACCTTAAGGCTTAACCCTAAGACTTAAGCTTAAGATTTCACATTAAGACTTAACCCTAAGACATAATCCTGAGACTTAAACCTGAGACTTAACCCTAAGACGTAACCTAAAGTTTAACTTCAAAACTTAACCCTAAGACTGAATCCTAAGACACAACCTTACCACGTAACCCTGAGACTTAACCTTGAGACTTTACCTTGAAATTTAAGCCTGGGATTTAACCCTAAGTCTTAATGCTAAGACTTAACTTGAAGATGTACCATTAAGACTTAACCTTAAGACTTAACCTTCAAACGTAACCTTAAGATTTACACTCAAAACGTAACCCTAAGGCTTAACCCTATGACTTAACCTTAAGGTTAAACCTTAAGACAAAACTTGAAGACTTAATTCAAAGACTTATCCCTAAGACTCAACACTGAGACTTAAACCTAAGATTTAAGACTTAACCCTAAGACTTAGCCCCAAGACTTAACCCTAGGACTTCAACTTATGAATTAAACTTTAGACTTAACCCTAAGACTCAATCCATAAGACTTCACCTTAAGACTTAACCCTAAGACTTAACCTAAAGATTTAACCTTAAAATTTAACCCTAAGACTGAACCCTAAAATATAACTTTTAAGACTTAACAATAAGACTGAACATTAAGACACAGCCTTACGACTTCTACCCTGAGACCTAACCTTGAGACTTAACACTGAGATTTAACCCTAAGACTTAACTTTAAGATGTAACATTCGGACTTAACCTTAAAACTTAACCCTAAGTCTCAACCTTAAGAAGTAACTTTAAGACTTAACCCTGAGAATTAACTCTAAGACTTAAACTTAAGAATTAACACTCAGATATAACCCTCAGACTTAAACTTAAGAAATAACCTTAAGACTTAACCTTAATCTTTAACTTGAAGATGTAACCTTAAGACTTAACCCTAAGAGTTAACCTTAAGTGTTGACCTTACAGATTTAACCCTAAGAGTTAACCTTAGGACTTAAATTGTAAGACTCAACCCTAAGACTTAACCCCAAGACTTAACTCTAAAGAGTTAACCCTAAGACTTCAACTTGTGATTTAAACTTTAGACTTAACCCTAAGACTTAAAATTACGATTTAACATTAAGATTTAACCATAAGACTTAACCCCAAGACTTCAGGTTAAGTTTTAACCTTAAGACTCAACCCTGAGACTTAATGGTGAAATTTATCCATAAGACTTATCCCTAAAACTGAAAACTGAGACTTAAACCTAAGATTTAACCTTAAGACTTAACCCTAAAACGTAGCCCTGAGACTTATCCTTGAGCTTTAACCTTGATACTTAATCCTGAGACTTAGCCCTAAGACTTATCCCCAAGACATAACTCTAAGACTTAACCCTGAGACTTAACCTTAAGGCTCAACCTTAAGACTTAACATTAAGACTTAACCCTGAGACTTAACCATAAGACTTATCCTCAAGTTTGTACTCTAAGACTTAACCCTAAGATTTAAAATGAAGACTTAACCCTAAGACGCAATCTATGAGATGTAAACTTAAGACTTAACCTTTAGGAATTAACCCTGACACTTAACCTTAAGGCTTAACCCTAAGACTTAAGCTTAAGACTTCACATTAAGACTTAACCCTAAGACATAATCCTGAGACTTAAACCTGAGACTTAACCCTAAGACGTAACCTAAAGTTTAACTTCAAAACTTAACCCTAAGACTGAATCCTAAGACACAACCTTACCACGTAACCCTGAGACTTAACCTTGAGACTTTACCTTGAAATTTAAGCCTGGGATTTAACCCTAAGTCTTAATGCTAAGACTTAACTTGAAGATGTACCATTAAGACTTAACCTTAAGACTTAACCTTCAAACGTAACCTTAAGATTTACACTCAAAACTTAACCCTAAGGCTTAACCCTATGACTTAACCTTAAGGTTAAACCTTAAGACAAAACTTGAAGACTTAATTCAAAGACTTATCCCTAAGACTCAACACTGAGACTTAAACCTAAGATTTAAGACTTAACCCTAAGACTTAGCCCCAAGACTTAACCCTAAGACTTCAACTTATGAATTAAACTTTAGACTTAACCCTAAGACTCAATCCATAAGACTTCACCTTAAGACTTAACCCTAAGACTTAACCTAAAGACTTAACCTTAAAATTTAACCCTAAGACTGAACCCTAAATATAACTTTTAAGACTTAACAATAAGACTGAACATTAAGACACAGCCTTACGACTTCTACCCTGAGACCTAACCTTGAGACTTAACACTGAGATTTAACCCTAAGACTTAACTTTAAGATGTAACATTCGGACTTAACCTTAAAACTTAACCCTAAGTCTCAACCTTAAGAAGTAACTTTAAGACTTAACCCTGAGAATTAACTCTAAGACTTAAACTTAATAATTAACGCTCAGATATAACCCTCAGACTTAAACTTAAGAAATAACCTTAAGAATTAACCTTAATCTTTAACTTGAAGATGTAACCTTAAGACTTAACCCTAAGAGTTAACCTTAAGTGTTGACCTTACAGATTTAACCCTAAGAGTTAACCTTAGGACTTAAATTGTAAGACTCAACCCTAAGACTTAACCCCAAGACTTAACTCTAAAGAGTTAACCCTAAGACTTCAACTTGTGATTTAAACTTTAGACTTAACCCTAAGACTTAAAATTACGATTTAACATTAAGATTTAACCATAAGACTTAACCCCAAGACTTCAGGTTAAGTTTTAACCTTAAGACTCAACCCTGAGACTTAATGGTGAAATTTATCCATAAGACTTATCCCTAAAACTGAAAACTGAGACTTAAACCTAAGATTTAACCTTAAGACTTAACCCTAAAACGTAGCCCTGAGACTTATCCTTGAGCTTTAACCTTGATACTTAATCCTGAGACTTAGCCCTAAGACTTATCCCCAAGACATAACTCTAAGACTTAACCCTGAGACTTAACCTTAAGGCTCAACCTTAAGACTTAACATTAAGACTTAACCCTGAGACTTAACCATAAGACTTATCCTCAAGATTGTACTCTAAGACTTAACCCTAAGATTTAAAATGAAGACTTAACCCTAAGACGCAATCTATGAGATGTAAACTTAAGACTTAACCTTTAGGAATTAACCCTGACACTTAACCTTAAGGCTTAACCCTAAGACTTAAGCTTAAGATTTCACATTAAGACTTAACCCTAAGACATAATCCTGAGACTTAAACCTGAGACTTAACCCTAAGACGTAACCTAAAGTTTAACTTCAAAACTTAACCCTAAGACTGAATCCTAAGACACAACCTTACCACGTAACCCTGAGACTTAACCTTGAGACTTTACCTTGAAATTTAAGCCTGGGATTTAACCCTAAGTCTTAATGCTAAGACTTAACTTGAAGATGTACCATTAAGACTTAACCTTAAGACTTAACCTTCAAACGTAACCTTAAGATTTACACTCAAAACGTAACCCTAAGGCTTAACCCTATGACTTAACCTTAAGGTTAAACCTTAAGACAAAACTTGAAGACTTAATTCAAAGACTTATCCCTAAGACTCAACACTGAGACTTAAACCTAAGATTTAAGACTTAACCCTAAGACTTAGCCCCAAGACTTAACCCTAGGACTTCAACTTATGAATTAAACTTTAGACTTAACCCTAAGACTCAATCCATAAGACTTCACCTTAAGACTTAACCCTAAGACTTAACCTAAAGACTTAACCTTAAAATTTAACCCTAAGACTGAACCCTAAAATATAACTTTTAAGACTTAACAATAAGACTGAACATTAAGACACAGCCTTACGACTTCTACCCTGAGACCTAACCTTGAGACTTAACACTGAGATTTAACCCTAAGACTTAACTTTAAGATGTAACATTCGGACTTAACCTTAAAACTTAACCCTAAGTCTCAACCTTAAGAAGTAACTTTAAGACTTAACCCTGAGAATTAACTCTAAGACTTAAACTTAAGAATTAACACTCAGATATAACCCTCAGACTTAAACTTAAGAAATAACCTTAAGACTTAACCTTAATCTTTAACTTGAAGATGTAACCTTAAGACTTAACCCTAAGAGTTAACCTTAAGTGTTGACCTTACAGATTTAACCCTAAGAGTTAACCTTAGGACTTAAATTGTAAGACTCAACCCTAAGACTTAACCCCAAGACTTAACTCTAAAGAGTTAACCCTAAGACTTCAACTTGTGATTTAAACTTTAGACTTAACCCTAAGACTTAAAATTACGATTTAACATTAAGATTTAACCATAAGACTTAACCCCAAGACTTCAGGTTAAGTTTTAACCTTAAGACTCAACCCTGAGACTTAATGGTGAAATTTATCCATAAGACTTATCCCTAAAACTGAAAACTGAGACTTAAACCTAAGATTTAACCTTAAGACTTAACCCTAAAACGTAGCCCTGAGACTTATCCTTGAGCTTTAACCTTGATACTTAATCCTGAGACTTAGCCCTAAGACTTATCCCCAAGACATAACTCTAAGACTTAACCCTGAGACTTAACCTTAAGGCTCAACCTTAAGACTTAACATTAAGACTTAACCCTGAGACTTAACCATAAGACTTATCCTCAAGATTGTACTCTAAGACTTAACCCTAAGATTTAAAATGAAGACTTAACCCTAAGACGCAATCTATGAGATGTAAACTTAAGACTTAACCTTTAGGAATTAACCCTGACACTTAACCTTAAGGCTTAACCCTAAGACTTAAGCTTAAGACTTCACATTAAGACTTAACCCTAAGACATAATCCTGAGACTTAAACCTGAGACTTAACCCTAAGACGTAACCTAAAGTTTAACTTCAAAACTTAACCCTAAGACTGAATCCTAAGACACAACCTTACCACGTAACCCTGAGACTTAACCTTGAGACTTTACCTTGAAATTTAAGCCTGGGATTTAACCCTAAGTCTTAATGCTAAGACTTAACTTGAAGATGTACCATTAAGACTTAACCTTAAGACTTAACCTTCAAACGTAACCTTAAGATTTACACTCAAAACTTAACCCTAAGGCTTAACCCTATGACTTAACCTTAAGGTTAAACCTTAAGACAAAACTTGAAGACTTAGTTCAAAGACTTATCCCTAAGACTCAACACTGAGACTTAAACCTAAGATTTAAGACTTAACCCTAAGACTTAGCCCCAAGACTTAACCCTAAGACTTCAACTTATGAATTAAACTTTAGACTTAACCCTAAGACTCAATCCATAAGACTTCACCTTAAGACTTAACCCTAAGACTTAACCTAAAGACTTAACCTTAAAATTTAACCCTAAGACTGAACCCTAAAATATAACTTTTAAGACTTAACAATAAGACTGAACATTAAGACACAGCCTTACGACTTCTACCCTGAGACCTAACCTTGAGACTTAACACTGAGATTTAACCCTAAGACTTAACTTTAAGATGTAACATTCGGACTTAACCTTAAAACTTAACCCTAAGTCTCAACCTTAAGAAGTAACTTTAAGACTTAACCCTGAGAATTAACTCTAAGACTTAAACTTAAGAATTAACGCTCAGATATAACCCTCAGACTTAAACTTAAGAAATAACCTTAAGAATTAACCTTAATCTTTAACTTGAAGATGTAACCTTAAGACTTAACCCTAAGAGTTAACCTTAAGTGTTGACCTTGCAGATTTAACCCTAAGAGTTAACCTTAGGACTTAAATTGTAAGACTCAACCCTAAGACTTAACCCCAAGACTTAACTCTAAAGAGTTAACCCTAAGACTTCAACTTGTGATTTAAACTTTAGACTTAACCCTAAGACTTAAAATTACGATTTAACATTAAGATTTAACCATAAGACTTAACCCCAAGACTTCAGGTTAAGTTTTAACCTTAAGACTCAACCCTGAGACTTAATGGTGAAATTTATCCATAAGACTTATCCCTAAAACTGAAAACTGAGACTTAAACCTAAGATTTAACCTTAAGACTTAACCCTAAAACGTAGCCCTGAGACTTATCCTTGAGCTTTAACCTTGATACTTAATCCTGAGACTTAGCCCTAAGACTTATCCCCAAGACATAACTCTAAGGCTTAACCCTGAGACTTAACCTTAAGGCTCAACCTTAAGACTTAACATTAAGACTTAACCCTGAGACTTAACCATAAGACTTATCCTCAAGATTGTACTCTAAGACTTAACCCTATGATTTAAAATGAAGACTTAACCCTAAGACGCAATCTATGAGATGTAAACTTAAGACTTAACCTTTAGGAATTAACCCTGACACTTAACCTTAAGGCTTAACCCTAAGACTTAAGCTTAAGACTTCACATTAAGACTTAACCCTAAGACATAATCCTGAGACTTAAACCTGAGACTTAACCCTAAGACGTAACCTAAAGTTTAACTTCAAAACTTAACCCTAAGACTGAATCCTAAGACACAACCTTACCACGTAACCCTGAGACTTAACCTTGAGACTTTACCTTGAAATTTAAGCCTGGGATTTAACCCTAAGTCTTAATGCTAAGACTTAACTTGAAGATGTACCATTAAGACTTAACCTTAAGACTTAACCTTCAAACGTAACCTTAAGATTTACACTCAAAACGTAACCCTAAGGCTTAACCCTATGACTTAACCTTAAGGTTAAACCTTAAGACAAAACTTGAAGACTTAATTCAAAGACTTATCCCTAAGACTCAACACTGGGACTTAAACCTAAGATTTAAGACTTAACCCTAAGACTTAGCCCCAAGACTTAACCCTAGGACTTCAACTTATGAATTAAACTTTAGACTTAACCCTAAGACTCAATCCATAAGACTTCACCTTAAGACTTAACCCTAAGACTTAACCTAAAGACTTAACCTTAAAATTTAACCCTAAGACTGAACCCTAAAATATAACTTTTAAGACTTAACAATAAGACTGAACATTAAGACACAGCCTTACGACTTCTACCCTGAGACCTAACCTTGAGACTTAACACTGAGATTTAACCCTAAGACTTAACTTTAAGATGTAACATTCGGACTTAACCTTAAAACTTAACCCTAAGTCTCAACCTTAAGAAGTAACTTTAAGACTTAACCCTGAGAATTAACTCTAAGACTTAAACTTAAGAATTAACGCTCAGATATAACCCTCAGACTTAAACTTAAGAAATAACCTTAAGACTTAACCTTAATCTTTAACTTGAAGATGTAACCTTAAGACTTAACCCTAAGAGTTAACCTTAAGTGTTGACCTTGCAGATTTAACCCTAAGAGTTAACCGTAGGACTTAAATTGTAAGACACAACCCTAAGACTTAACCCCAAGACTTAACTCTAAAGAGTTAACCCTAAGACTTCAACTTGTGATTTAAACTTTAGACTTAACCCTAAGACTTAAAATTACGATTTAAAATTAAGATTTAAGCTTAAGACTTAACCCTAAGACTTAACCTAAAGACTTAACCTTAAAATTTAACCCTAAGACTGAACCCTAAATATAACTTTTAAGACTTAACAATAAGACTGAACATTAAGACACAGCCTTACGACTTCTACCCTGAGACCTAACCTTGAGACTTAACACTGAGATTTAACCCTAAGACTTAACTTTAAGATGTAACATTCGGACTTAACCTTAAAACTTAACCCTAAGTCTCAACCTTAAGAAGTAACTTTAAGACTTAACCCTGAGAATTAACTCTAAGACTTAAACTTAAGAATTAACGCTCAGATATAACCCTCAGACTTAAACTTAAGAAATAACCTTAAGACTTAACCTTAATCTTTAACTTGAAGATGTAACCTTAAGACTTAACCCTAAGAGTTAACCTTAAGTGTTGACCTTACAGATTTAACCCTAAGAGTTAACCTTAGGACTTAAATTGTAAGACTCAACCCTAAGACTTAACCCCAAGACTTAACTCTAAAGAGTTAACCCTAAGACTTCAACTTGTGATTTAAACTTTAGACTTAACCCTAAGACTTAAAATTACGATTTAACATTAAGATTTAACCATAAGACTTAACCCCAAGACTTCAGGTTAAGTTTTAACCTTAAGACTCAACCCTGAGACTTAATGGTGAAATTTATCCATAAGACTTATCCCTAAAACTGAAAACTGAGACTTAAACCTAAGATTTAACCTTAAGACTTAACCCTAAAACGTAGCCCTGAGACTTATCCTTGAGCTTTAACCTTGATACTTAATCCTGAGACTTAGCCCTAAGACTTATCCCCAAGACATAACTCTAAGACTTAACCCTGAGACTTAACCTTAAGGCTCAACCTTAAGACTTAACATTAAGACTTAACCCTGAGACTTAACCATAAGACTTATCCTCAAGATTGTACTCTAAGACTTAACCCTAAGATTTAAAATGAAGACTTAACCCTAAGACGCAATCTATGAGATGTAAACTTAAGACTTAACCTTTAGGAATTAACCCTGACACTTAACCTTAAGGCTTAACCCTAAGACTTAAGCTTAAGACTTCACATTAAGACTTAACCCTAAGACATAATCCTGAGACTTAAACCTGAGACTTAACCCTAAGACGTAACCTAAAGTTTAACTTCAAAACTTAACCCTAAGACTGAATCCTAAGACACAACCTTACCACGTAACCCTGAGACTTAACCTTGAGACTTTACCTTGAAATTTAAGCCTGGGATTTAACCCTAAGTCTTAATGCTAAGACTTAACTTGAAGATGTACCATTAAGACTTAACCTTAAGACTTAACCTTCAAACGTAACCTTAAGATTTACACTCAAAACTTAACCCTAAGGCTTAACCCTATGACTTAACCTTAAGGTTAAACCTTAAGACAAAACTTGAAGACTTAGTTCAAAGACTTATCCCTAAGACTCAACACTGAGACTTAAACCTAAGATTTAAGACTTAACCCTAAGACTTAGCCCCAAGACTTAACCCTAAGACTTCAACTTATGAATTAAACTTTAGACTTAACCCTAAGACTCAATCCATAAGACTTCACCTTAAGACTTAACCCTAAGACTTAACCTAAAGACTTAACCTTAAAATTTAACCCTAAGACTGAACCCTAAAATATAACTTTTAAGACTTAACAATAAGACTGAACATTAAGACACAGCCTTACGACTTCTACCCTGAGACCTAACCTTGAGACTTAACACTGAGATTTAACCCTAAGACTTAACTTTAAGATGTAACATTCGGACTTAACCTTAAAACTTAACCCTAAGTCTCAACCTTAAGAAGTAACTTTAAGACTTAACCCTGAGAATTAACTCTAAGACTTAAACATAAGAATTAACGCTCAGATATAACCCTCAGACTTAAACTTAAGAAATAACCTTAAGAATTAACCTTAATCTTTAACTTGAAGATGTAACCTTAAGACTTAACCCTAAGAGTTAACCTTAAGTGTTGACCTTGCAGATTTAACCCTAAGAGTTAACCTTAGGACTTAAATTGTAAGACTCAACCCTAAGACTTAACCCCAAGACTTAACTCTAAAGAGTTAACCCTAAGACTTCAACTTGTGATTTAAACTTTAGACTTAACCCTAAGACTTAAAATTACGATTTAACATTAAGATTTAACCATAAGACTTAACCCTAAGACTTCAGGTTAAGTTTTAACCTTAAGACTCAACCCTGAGACTTAATGGTGAAATTTATCCATAAGACTTATCCCTAAAACTGAAAACTGAGACTTAAACCTAAGATTTAACCTTAAGACTTAACCCTAAAACGTAGCCCTGAGACTTATCCTTGAGCTTTAACCTTGATACTTAATCCTGAGACTTAGCCCTAAGACTTATCCCCAAGACATAACTCTAAGGCTTAACCCTGAGACTTAACCTTAAGGCTCAACCTTAAGACTTAACATTAAGACTTAACCCTGAGACTTAACCATAAGACTTATCCTCAAGATTGTACTCTAAGACTTAACCCTAAGATTTAAAATGAAGACTTAACCCTAAGACGCAATCTATGAGATGTAAACTTAAGACTTAACCTTTAGGAATTAACCCTGACACTTAACCTTAAGGCTTAACCCTAAGACTTAAGCTTAAGACTTCACATTAAGACTTAACCCTAAGACATAATCCTGAGACTTAAACCTGAGACTTAACCCTAAGACGTAACCTAAAGTTTAACTTCAAAACTTAACCCTAAGACTGAATCCTAAGACACAACCTTACCACGTAACCCTGAGACTTAACCTTGAGACTTTACCTTGAAATTTAAGCCTGGGATTTAACCCTAAGTCTTAATGCTAAGACTTAACTTGAAGATGTACCATTAAGACTTAACCTTAAGACTTAACCTTCAAACGTAACCTTAAGATTTACACTCAAAACGTAACCCTAAGGCTTAACCCTATGACTTAACCTTAAGGTTAAACCTTAAGACAAAACTTGAAGACTTAATTCAAAGACTTATCCCTAAGACTCAACACTGAGACTTAAACCTAAGATTTAAGACTTAACCCTAAGACTTAGCCCCAAGACTTAACCCTAGGACTTCAACTTATGAATTAAACTTTAGACTTAACCCTAAGACTCAATCCATAAGACTTCACCTTAAGACTTAACCCTAAGACTTAACCTTAAAATTTAACCCTAAGACTGAACCCTAAAATATAACTTTTAAGACTTAACAATAAGACTGAACATTAAGACACAGCCTTACGACTTCTACCCTGAGACCTAACCTTGAGACTTAACACTGAGATTTAACCCTAAGACTTAACTTTAAGATGTAACATTCGGACTTAACCTTAAAACTTAACCCTAAGTCTCAACCTTAAGAAGTAACTTTAAGACTTAACCCTGAGAATTAACTCTAAGACTTAAACTTAAGAATTAACGCTCAGATATAACCCTCAGACTTAAACTTAAGAAATAACCTTAAGACTTAACCTTAATCTTTAACTTGAAGATGTAACCTTAAGACTTAACCCTAAGAGTTAACCTTAAGTGTTGACCTTGCAGATTTAACCCTAAGAGTTAACCTTAGGACTTAAATTGTAAGACTCAACCCTAAGACTTAACCCCAAGACTTAACTCTAAAGAGTTAACCCTAAGACTTCAACTTGTGATTTAAACTTTAGACTTAACCCTAAGACTTAAAATTACGATTTAACATTAAGATTTAACCATAAGACTTAACCCTAAGACTTCAGGTTAAGTTTTAACCTTAAGACTCAACCCTGAGACTTAATGGTGAAATTTATCCATAAGACTTATCCCTAAAACTGAAAACTGAGACTTAAACCTAAGATTTAACCTTAAGACTTAACCCTAAAACGTAGCCCTGAGACTTATCCTTGAGCTTTAACCTTGATACTTAATCCTGAGACTTAGCCCTAAGACTTATCCCCAAGACATAACTCTAAGGCTTAACCCTGAGACTTAACCTTAAGGCTCAACCTTAAGACTTAACATTAAGACTTAACCCTGAGACTTAACCATAAGACTTATCCTCAAGATTGTACTCTAAGACTTAACCCTAAGATTTAAAATGAAGACTTAACCCTAAGACGCAATCTATGAGATGTAAACTTAAGACTTAACCTTTAGGAATTAACCCTGACACTTAACCTTAAGGCTTAACCCTAAGACTTAAGCTTAAGACTTCACATTAAGACTTAACCCTAAGACATAATCCTGAGACTTAAACCTGAGACTTAACCCTAAGACGTAACCTAAAGTTTAACTTCAAAACTTAACCCTAAGACTGAATCCTAAGACACAACCTTACCACGTAACCCTGAGACTTAACCTTGAGACTTTACCTTGAAATTTAAGCCTGGGATTTAACCCTAAGTCTTAATGCTAAGACTTAACTTGAAGATGTACCATTAAGACTTAACCTTAAGACTTAACCTTCAAACGTAACCTTAAGATTTACACTCAAAACGTAACCCTAAGGCTTAACCCTATGACTTAACCTTAAGGTTAAACCTTAAGACAAAACTTGAAGACTTAATTCAAAGACTTATCCCTAAGACTCAACACTGAGACTTAAACCTAAGATTTAAGACTTAACCCTAAGACTTAGCCCCAAGACTTAACCCTAGGACTTCAACTTATGAATTAAACTTTAGACTTAACCCTAAGACTCAATCCATAAGACTTCACCTTAAGACTTAACCCTAAGACTTAACCTAAAGACTTAACCTTAAAATTTAACCCTAAGACTGAACCCTAAAATATAACTTTTAAGACTTAACAATAAGACTGAACATTAAGACACAGCCTTACGACTTCTACCCTGAGACCTAACCTTGAGACTTAACACTGAGATTTAACCCTAAGACTTAACTTTAAGATGTAACATTCGGACTTAACCTTAAAACTTAACCCTAAGTCTCAACCTTAAGAAGTAACTTTAAGACTTAACCCTGAGAATTAACTCTAAGACTTAAACTTAAGAATTAACGCTCAGATATAACCCTCAGACTTAAACTTAAGAAATAACCTTAAGACTTAACCTTAATCTTTAACTTGAAGATGTAACCTTAAGACTTAACCCTAAGAGTTAACCTTAAGTGTTGACCTTGCAGATTTAACCCTAAGAGTTAACCGTAGGACTTAAATTGTAAGACACAACCCTAAGACTTAACCCCAAGACTTAACTCTAAAGAGTTAACCCTAAGACTTCAACTTGTGATTTAAACTTTAGACTTAACCCTAAGACTTAAAATTACGATTTAAAATTAAGATTTAAGCTTAAGACTTAACCCTAAGACTTAACCTAAAGACTTAACCTTAATATTTAACCCTAAGACTGAACCCTAAAATATAACGTTTAAGACTTAACAATAAGACTGAACATTAAGACACAGCCTTACGACTTCTACCCTGAGACCTAACCTTGAGACTTAACACTGAGATTTAACCCTAAGACTTAACTTTAAGATGTAACATTCGGACTTAACCTTAAAACTTAACCCTAAGTCTCAACCTTAAGAAGTAACTTTAAGACTTAACCCTGAGAATTAACTCTAAGACTTAAACTTAAGAATTAACGCTCAGATATAACCCTCAGACTTAAACTTAAGAAATAACCTTAAGAATTAACCTTAATCTTTAACTTGAAGATGTAACCTTAAGACTTAACCCTAAGAGTTAACCTTAAGTGTTGACCTTGCAGATTTAACCCTAAGAGTTAACCTTAGGACTTAAATTGTAAGACTCAACCCTAAGACTTAACCCCAAGACTTAACTCTAAAGAGTTAACCCTAAGACTTCAACTTGTGATTTAAACTTTAGACTTAACCCTAAGACTTAAAATTACGATTTAACATTAAGATTTAACCATAAGACTTAACCCTAAGACTTCAGGTTAAGTTTTAACCTTAAGACTCAACCCTGAGACTTAATGGTGAAATTTATCCATAAGACTTATCCCTAAAACTGAAAACTGAGACTTAAACCTAAGATTTAACCTTAAGACTTAACCCTAAAACGTAGCCCTGAGACTTATCCTTGAGCTTTAACCTTGATACTTAATCCTGAGACTTAGCCCTAAGACTTATCCCCAAGACATAACTCTAAGGCTTAACCCTGAGACTTAACCTTAAGGCTCAACCTTAAGACTTAACATTAAGACTTAACCCTGAGACTTAACCATAAGACTTATCCTCAAGATTGTACTCTAAGACTTAACCCTATGATTTAAAATGAAGACTTAACCCTAAGACGCAATCTATGAGATGTAAACTTAAGACTTAACCTTTAGGAATTAACCCTGACACTTAACCTTAAGGCTTAACCCTAAGACTTAAGCTTAAGACTTCACATTAAGACTTAACCCTAAGACATAATCCTGAGACTTAAACCTGAGACTTAACCCTAAGACGTAACCTAAAGTTTAACTTCAAAACTTAACCCTAAGACTGAATCCTAAGACACAACCTTACCACGTAACCCTGAGACTTAACCTTGAGACTTTACCTTGAAATTTAAGCCTGGGATTTAACCCTAAGTCTTAATGCTAAGACTTAACTTGAAGATGTACCATTAAGACTTAACCTTAAGACTTAACCTTCAAACGTAACCTTAAGATTTACACTCAAAACGTAACCCTAAGGCTTAACCCTATGACTTAACCTTAAGGTTAAACCTTAAGACAAAACTTGAAGACTTAATTCAAAGACTTATCCCTAAGACTCAACACTGAGACTTAAACCTAAGATTTAAGACTTAACCCTAAGACTTAGCCCCAAGACTTAACCCTAGGACTTCAACTTATGAATTAAACTTTAGACTTAACCCTAAGACTCAATCCATAAGACTTCACCTTAAGACTTAACCCTAAGACTTAACCTAAAGACTTAACCTTAAAATTTAACCCTAAGACTGAACCCTAAAATATAACTTTTAAGACTTAACAATAAGACTGAACATTAAGACACAGCCTTACGACTTCTACCCTGAGACCTAACCTTGAGACTTAACACTGAGATTTAACCCTAAGACTTAACTTTAAGATGTAACATTCGGACTTAACCTTAAAACTTAACCCTAAGTCTCAACCTTAAGAAGTAACTTTAAGACTTAACCCTGAGAATTAACTCTAAGACTTAAACTTAAGAATTAACGCTCAGATATAACCCTCAGACTTAAACTTAAGAAATAACCTTAAGACTTAACCTTAATCTTTAACTTGAAGATGTAACCTTAAGACTTAACCCTAAGAGTTAACCTTAAGTGTTGACCTTGCAGATTTAACCCTAAGAGTTAACCGTAGGACTTAAATTGTAAGACACAACCCTAAGACTTAACCACAAGACTTAACTCTAAAGAGTTAACCCTAAGACTTCAACTTGTGATTTAAACTTTAGACTTAACCCTAAGACTTAAAATTACGATTTAAAATTAAGATTTAAGCTTAAGACTTAACCCTAAGACTTAACCTAAAGACTTAACCTTAAAATTTAACCCTAAGACTGAACCCTAAAATATAACGTTTAAGACTTAACAATAAGACTGAACATTAAGACACAGCCTTACGACTTCTACCCTGAGACCTAACCTTGAGACTTAACACTGAGATTTAACCCTAAGACTTAACTTTAAGATGTAACATTCGGACTTAACCTTAAAACTTAACCCTAAGTCTCAACCTTAAGAAGTAACTTTAAGACTTAACCCTGAGAATTAACTCTAAGACTTAAACTTAAGAATTAACGCTCAGATATAACCCTCAGACTTAAACTTAAGAAATAACCTTAAGACTTAACCTTAATCTTTAACTTGAAGATGTAACCTTAAGACTTAACCCTAAGAGTTAACCTTAAGTGTTGACCTTGCAGATTTAACCCTAAGAGTTAACCTTAGGACTTAAATTGTAAGACTCAACCCTAAGACTTAACCCCAAGACTTAACTCTAAAGAGTTAACCCTAAGACTTCAACTTGTGATTTAAACTTTAGACTTAACCCTAAGACTTAAAATTACGATTTAACATTAAGATTTAACCATAAGACTTAACCCTAAGACTTCAGGTTAAGTTTTAACCTTAAGACTCAACCCTGAGACTTAATGGTGAAATTTATCCATAAGACTTATCCCTAAAACTGAAAACTGAGACTTAAACCTAAGATTTAACCTTAAGACTTAACCCTAAAACGTAGCCCTGAGACTTATCCTTGAGCTTTAACCTTGATACTTAATCCTGAGACTTAGCCCTAAGACATATCCCCAAGACATAACTCTAAGGCTTAACCCTGAGACTTAACCTTAAGGCTCAACCTTAAGACTTAACATTAAGACTTAACCCTGAGACTTAACCATAAGACTTATCCTCAAGATTGTACTCTAAGACTTAACCCTAAGATTTAAAATGAAGACTTAACCCTAAGACGCAATCTATGAGATGTAAACTTAAGACTTAACCTTTAGGAATTAACCCTGACACTTAACCTTAAGGCTTAACCCTAAGACTTAAGCTTAAGATTTCACATTAAGACTTAACCCTAAGACATAATCCTGAGACTTAAACCTGAGACTTAACCCTAAGACGTAACCTAAAGTTTAACTTCAAAACTTAACCCTAAGACTGAATCCTAAGACACAACCTTACCACGTAACCCTGAGACTTAACCTTGAGACTTTACCTTGAAATTTAAGCCTGGGATTTAACCCTAAGTCTTAATGCTAAGACTTAACTTGAAGATGTACCATTAAGACTTAACCTTAAGACTTAACCTTCAAACGTAACCTTAAGATTTACACTCAAAACGTAACCCTAAGGCTTAACCCTATGACTTAACCTTAAGGTTAAACCTTAAGACAAAACTTGAAGACTTAATTCAAAGACTTATCCCTAAGACTCAACACTGAGACTTAAACCTAAGATTTAAGACTTAACCCTAAGACTTAGCCCCAAGACTTAACCCTAGGACTTCAACTTATGAATTAAACTTTAGACTTAACCCTAAGATTCAATCCATAAGACTTCACCTTAAGACTTAACCCTAAGACTTAACCTAAAGACTTAACCTTAAAATTTAACCCTAAGACTGAACCCTAAAATATAACTTTTAAGACTTAACAATAAGACTGAACATTAAGACACAGCCTTACGACTTCTACCCTGAGACCTAACCTTGAGACTTAACACTGAGATTTAACCCTAAGACTTAACTTTAAGATGTAACATTCGGACTTAACCTTAAAACTTAACCCTAAGTCTCAACCTTAAGAAGTAACTTTAAGACTTAACCCTGAGAATTAACTCTAAGACTTAAACTTAAGAATTAACACTCAGATATAACCCTCAGACTTAAACTTAAGAAATAACCTTAAGACTTAACCTTAATCTTTAACTTGAAGATGTAACCTTAAGGCTTAACCCTAAGAGTTAACCTTAAGTGTTGACCTTACAGATTTAACCCTAAGAGTTAACCTTAGGACTTAAATTGTAAGACTCAACCCTAAGACTTCACCCCAAGACTTAACTCTAAAGAGTTAACCCTAAGACTTCAACTTGTGATTTAAACTTTAGACTTAACCCTAAGACTTAAAATTACGATTTAACATTAAGATTTAACCATAAGACTTAACCCCAAGACTTCAGGTTAAGTTTTAACCTTAAGACTCAACCCTGAGACTTAATGGTGAAATTTATCCATAAGACTTATCCCTAAAACTGAAAACTGAGGCTTAAACCTAAGATTTAACCTTAAGACTTAACCCTAAAAGGTAGCCCTGAGACTTATCCTTGAGCTTTAACCTTGATACTTAATCCTGAGACTTAGCCCTAAGACATATCCCCAAGACATAACTCTAAGGCTTAACCCTGAGACTTAACCTTAAGGCTCAACCTTAAGACTTAACATTAAGACTTAACCCTGAGACTTAACCATAAGACTTATCCTCAAGATTGTACTCTAAGACTTAACCCTAAGATTTAAAATGAAGACTTAACCCTAAGACGCAATCTATGAGATGTAAACTTAAGACTTAACCTTTAGGAATTAACCCTGACACTTAACCTTAAGGCTTAACCCTAAGACTTAAGCTTAAGACTTCACATTAAGACTTAACCCTAAGACATAATCCTGAGACTTAAACCTGAGACTTAACCCTAAGACGTAACCTAAAGTTTAACTTCAAAACTTAACCCTAAGACTGAATCCTAAGACACAACCTTACCACGTAACCCTGAGACTTAACCTTGAGACTTTACCTTGAAATTTAAGCCTGGGATTTAACCCTAAGTCTTAATGCTAAGACTTAACTTGAAGATGTACCATTAAGACTTAACCTTAAGACTTAACCTTCAAACGTAACCTTAAGATTTACACTCAAAACGTAACCCTAAGGCTTAACCCTATGACTTAACCTTAAGGTTAAACCTTAAGACAAAACTTGAAGACTTAATTCAAAGACTTATCCCTAAGACTCAACACTGAGACTTAAACCTAAGATTTAAGACTTAACCCTAAGACTTAGCCCCAAGACTTAACCCTAGGACTTCAACTTATGAATTAAACTTTAGACTTAACCCTAAGATTCAATCCATAAGACTTCACCTTAAGACTTAACCCTAAGACTTAACCTAAAGACTTAACCTTAAAATTTAACCCTAAGACTGAACCCTAAAATATAACTTTTAAGACTTAACAATAAGACTGAACATTAAGACACAGCCTTACGACTTCTACCCTGAGACCTAACCTTGAGACTTAACACTGAGATTTAACCCTAAGACTTAACTTTAAGATGTAACATTCGGACTTAACCTTAAAACTTAACCCTAAGTCTCAACCTTAAGAAGTAACTTTAAGACTTAACCCTGAGAATTAACTCTAAGACTTAAACTTAAGAATTAACACTCAGATATAACCCTCAGACTTAAACTTAAGAAATAACCTTAAGACTTAACCTTAATCTTTAACTTGAAGATGTAACCTTAAGGCTTAACCCTAAGAGTTAACCTTAAGTGTTGACCTTACAGATTTAACCCTAAGAGTTAACCTTAGGACTTAAATTGTAAGACTCAACCCTAAGACTTCACCCCAAGACTTAACTCTAAAGAGTTAACCCTAAGACTTCAACTTGTGATTTAAACTTTAGACTTAACCCTAAGACTTAAAATTACGATTTAACATTAAGATTTAACCATAAGACTTAACCCCAAGACTTCAGGTTAAGTTTTAACCTTAAGACTCAACCCTGAGACTTAATGGTGAAATTTATCCATAAGACTTATCCCTAAAACTGAAAACTGAGACTTAAACCTAAGATTTAACCTTAAGACTTAACCCTAAAACGTAGCCCTGAGACTTATCCTTGAGCTTTAACCTTGATACTTAATCCTGAGACTTAGCCCTAAGACTTATCCCCAAGACATAACTCTAAGACTTAACCCTGAGACTTAACCTTAAGGCTCAACCTTAAGACTTAACATTAAGACTTAACCCTGAGACTTAACCATAAGACTTATCCTCAAGATTGTACTCTAAGACTTAACCCTAAGATTTAAAATGAAGACTTAACCCTAAGACGCAATCTATGAGATGTAAACTTAAGACTTAACCTTTAGGAATTAACCCTGACACTTAACCTTAAGGCTTAACCCTAAGACTTAAGCTTAAGATTTCACATTAAGACTTAACCCTAAGACATAATCCTGAGACTTAAACCTGAGACTTAACCCTAAGACGTAACCTAAAGTTTAACTTCAAAACTTAACCCTAAGACTGAATCCTAAGACACAACCTTACCACGTAACCCTGAGACTTAACCTTGAGACTTTACCTTGAAATTTAAGCCTGGGATTTAACCCTAAGTCTTAATGCTAAGACTTAACTTGAAGATGTACCATTAAGACTTAACCTTAAGACTTAACCTTCAAACGTAACCTTAAGATTTACACTCAAAACTTAACCCTAAGGCTTAACCCTATGACTTAACCTTAAGGTTAAACCTTAAGACAAAACTTGAAGACTTAATTCAAAGACTTATCCCTAAGACTCAACACTGAGACTTAAACCTAAGATTTAAGACTTAACCCTAAGACTTAGCCCCAAGACTTAACCCTAAGACTTCAACTTATGAATTAAACTTTAGACTTAACCCTAAGACTCAATCCATAAGACTTCACCTTAAGACTTAACCCTAAGACTTAACCTAAAGACTTAACCTTAAAATTTAACCCTAAGACTGAACCCTAAATATAACTTTTAAGACTTAACAATAAGACTGAACATTAAGACACAGCCTTACGACTTCTACCCTGAGACCTAACCTTGAGACTTAACACTGAGATTTAACCCTAAGACTTAACTTTAAGATGTAACATTCGGACTTAACCTTAAAACTTAACCCTAAGTCTCAACCTTAAGAAGTAACTTTAAGACTTAACCCTGAGAATTAACTCTAAGACTTAAACTTAAGAATTAACGCTCAGATATAACCCTCAGACTTAAACTTAAGAAATAACCTTAAGACTTAACCTTAATCTTTAACTTGAAGATGTAACCTTAAGACTTAACCCTAAGAGTTAACCTTAAGTGTTGACCTTACAGATTTAACCCTAAGAGTTAACCTTAGGACTTAAATTGTAAGACTCAACCCTAAGACTTAACCCCAAGACTTAACTCTAAAGAGTTAACCCTAAGACTTCAACTTGTGATTTAAACTTTAGACTTAACCCTAAGACTTAAAATTACGATTTAACATTAAGATTTAACCATAAGACTTAACCCCAAGACTTCAGGTTAAGTTTTAACCTTAAGACTCAACCCTGAGACTTAATGGTGAAATTTATCCATAAGACTTATCCCTAAAACTGAAAACTGAGACTTAAACCTAAGATTTAACCTTAAGACTTAACCCTAAAACGTAGCCCTGAGACTTATCCTTGAGCTTTAACCTTGATACTTAATCCTGAGACTTAGCCCTAAGACATATCCCCAAGACATAACTCTAAGGCTTAACCCTGAGACTTAACCTTAAGGCTCAACCTTAAGACTTAACATTAAGACTTAACCCTGAGACTTAACCATAAGACTTATCCTCAAGATTGTACTCTAAGACTTAACCCTATGATTTAAAATGAAGACTTAACCCTAAGACGCAATCTATGAGATGTAAACTTAAGACTTAACCTTTAGGAATTAACCCTGACACTTAACCTTAAGGCTTAACCCTAAGACTTAAGCTTAAGACTTCACATTAAGACTTAACCCTAAGACATAATCCTGAGACTTAAACCTGAGACTTAACCCTAAGACGTAACCTAAAGTTTAACTTCAAAACTTAACCCTAAGACTGAATCCTAAGACACAACCTTACCACGTAACCCTGAGACTTAACCTTGAGACTTTACCTTGAAATTTAAGCCTGGGATTTAACCCTAAGTCTTAATGCTAAGACTTAACTTGAAGATGTACCATTAAGACTTAACCTTAAGACTTAACCTTCAAACGTAACCTTAAGATTTACACTCAAAACGTAACCCTAAGGCTTAACCCTATGACTTAACCTTAAGGTTAAACCTTAAGACAAAACTTGAAGACTTAATTCAAAGACTTATCCCTAAGACTCAACACTGAGACTTAAACCTAAGATTTAAGACTTAACCCTAAGACTTAGCCCCAAGACTTAACCCTAGGACTTCAACTTATGAATTAAACTTTAGACTTAACCCTAAGACTCAATCCATAAGACTTCACCTTAAGACTTAACCCTAAGACTTAACCTAAAGACTTAACCTTAAAATTTAACCCTAAGACTGAACCCTAAAATATAACTTTTAAGACTTAACAATAAGACTGAACATTAAGACACAGCCTTACGACTTCTACCCTGAGACCTAACCTTGAGACTTAACACTGAGATTTAACCCTAAGACTTAACTTTAAGATGTAACATTCGGACTTAACCTTAAAACTTAACCCTAAGTCTCAACCTTAAGAAGTAACTTTAAGACTTAACCCTGAGAATTAACTCTAAGACTTAAACTTAATAATTAACGCTCAGATATAACCCTCAGACTTAAACTTAAGAAATAACCTTAAGACTTAACCTTAATCTTTAACTTGAAGATGTAACCTTAAGGCTTAACCCTAAGAGTTAACCTTAAGTGTTGACCTTACAGATTTAACCCTAAGAGTTAACCTTAGGACTTAAATTGTAAGACTCAACCCTAAGACTTAACCCCAAGACTTAACTCTAAAGAGTTAACCCTAAGACTTCAACTTGTGATTTAAACTTTAGACTTAACCCTAAGACTTAAAATTACGATTTAACATTAAGATTTAACCATAAGACTTAACCCCAAGACTTCAGGTTAAGTTTTAACCTTAAGACTCAACCCTGAGACTTAATGGTGAAATTTATCCATAAGACTTATCCCTAAAACTGAAAACTGAGGCTTAAACCTAAGATTTAACCTTAAGACTTAACCCTAAAAGGTAGCCCTGAGACTTATCCTTGAGCTTTAACCTTGATACTTAATCCTGAGACTTAGCCCTAAGACATATCCCCAAGACATAACTCTAAGGCTTAACCCTGAGACTTAACCTTAAGGCTCAACCTTAAGACTTAACATTAAGACTTAACCCTGAGACTTAACCATAAGACTTATCCTCAAGATTGTACTCTAAGACTTAACCCTAAGATTTAAAATGAAGACTTAACCCTAAGACGCAATCTATGAGATGTAAACTTAAGACTTAACCTTTAGGAATTAACCCTGACACTTAACCTTAAGGCTTAACCCTAAGACTTAAGCTTAAGACTTCACATTAAGACTTAACCCTAAGGCATAATCCTGAGACTTAAACCTGAGACTTAACCCTAAGACGTAACCTAAAGTTTAACTTCAAAACTTAACCCTAAGACTGAATCCTAAGACACAACCTTACCACGTAACCCTGAGACTTAACCTTGAGACTTTACCTTGAAATTTAAGCCTGGGATTTAACCCTAAGTCTTAATGCTAAGACTTAACTTGAAGATGTACCATTAAGACTTAACCTTAAGACTTAACCTTCAAACGTAACCTTAAGATTTACACTCAAAACGTAACCCTAAGGCTTAACCCTATGACTTAACCTTAAGGTTAAACCTTAAGACAAAACTTGAAGACTTAATTCAAAGACTTATCCCTAAGACTCAACACTGAGACTTAAACCTAAGATTTAAGACTTAACCCTAAGACTTAGCCCCAAGACTTAACCCTAGGACTTCAACTTATGAATTAAACTTTAGACTTAACCCTAAGACTCAATCCATAAGACTTCACCTTAAGACTTAACCCTAAGACTTAACCTAAAGACTTAACCTTAAAATTTAACCCTAAGACTGAACCCTAAAATATAACTTTTAAGACTTAACAATAAGACTGAACATTAAGACACAGCCTTACGACTTCTACCCTGAGACCTAACCTTGAGACTTAACACTGAGATTTAACCCTAAGACTTAACTTTAAGATGTAACATTCGGACTTAACCTTAAAACTTAACCCTAAGTCTCAACCTTAAGAAGTAACTTTAAGACTTAACCCTGAGAATTAACTCTAAGACTTAAACTTAATAATTAACGCTCAGATATAACCCTCAGACTTAAACTTAAGAAATAACCTTAAGACTTAACCTTAATCTTTAACTTGAAGATGTAACCTTAAGACTTAACCCTAAGAGTTAACCTTAAGTGTTGACCTTACAGATTTAACCCTAAGAGTTAACCTTAGGACTTAAATTGTAAGACTCAACCCTAAGACTTAACCCCAAGACTTAACTCTAAAGAGTTAACCCTAAGACTTCAACTTGTGATTTAAACTTTAGACTTAACCCTAAGACTTAAAATTACGATTTAACATTAAGATTTAACCATAAGACTTAACCCCAAGACTTCAGGTTAAGTTTTAACCTTAAGACTCAACCCTGAGACTTAATGGTGAAATTTATCCATAAGACTTATCCCTAAAACTGAAAACTGAGACTTAAACCTAAGATTTAACCTTAAGACTTAACCCTAAAAGGTAGCCCTGAGACTTATCCTTGAGCTTTAACCTTGATACTTAATCCTGAGACTTAGCCCTAAGACTTATCCCCAAGACATAACTCTAAGACTTAACCCTGAGACTTAACCTTAAGGCTCAACCTTAAGACTTAACATTAAGACTTAACCCTGAGACTTAACCATAAGACTTATCCTCAAGATTGTACTCTAAGACTTAACCCTAAGATTTAAAATGAAGACTTAACCCTAAGACGCAATCTATGAGATGTAAACTTAAGACTTAACCTTTAGGAATTAACCCTGACACTTAACCTTAAGGCTTAACCCTAAGACTTAAGCTTAAGACTTCACATTAAGACTTAACCCTAAGACATAATCCTGAGACTTAAACCTGAGACTTAACCCTAAGACGTAACCTAAAGTTTAACTTCAAAACTTAACCCTAAGACTGAATCCTAAGACACAACCTTACCACGTAACCCTGAGACTTAACCTTGAGACTTTACCTTGAAATTTAAGCCTGGGATTTAACCCTAAGTCTTAATGCTAAGACTTAACTTGAAGATGTACCATTAAGACTTAACCTTAAGACTTAACCTTCAAACGTAACCTTAAGATTTACACTCAAAACGTAACCCTAAGGCTTAACCCTATGACTTAACCTTAAGGTTAAACCTTAAGACAAAACTTGAAGACTTAATTCAAAGACTTATCCCTAAGACTCAACACTGAGACTTAAACCTAAGATTTAAGACTTAACCCTAAGACTTAGCCCCAAGACTTAACCCTAAGACTTCAACTTATGAATTAAACTTTAGACTTAACCCTAAGACTCAATCCATAAGACTTCACCTTAAGACTTAACCTAAAGACTTAACCTTAAAATTTAACCCTAAGACTGAACCCTAAAATATAACTTTTAAGACTTAACAATAAGACTGAACATTAAGACACAGCCTTACGACTTCTACCCTGAGACCTAACCTTGAGACTTAACACTGAGATTTAACCCTAAGACTTAACTTTAAGATGTAACATTCGGACTTAACCTTAAAACTTAACCCTAAGTCTCAACCTTAAGAAGTAACTTTAAGACTTAACCCTGAGAATTAACTCTAAGACTTAAACTTAAGAATTAACGCTCAGATATAACCCTCAGACTTAAACTTAAGAAATAACCTTAAGACTTAACCTTAATCTTTAACTTGAAGATGTAACCTTAAGACTTAACCCTAAGAGTTAACCTTAAGTGTTGACCTTGCAGATTTAACCCTAAGAGTTAACCGTAGGACTTAAATTGTAAGACACAACCCTAAGACTTAACCCCAAGACTTAACTCTAAAGAGTTAACCCTAAGACTTCAACTTGTGATTTAAACTTTAGACTTAACCCTAAGACTTAAAATTACGATTTAAAATTAAGATTTAAGCTTAAGACTTAACCCTAAGACTTAACCTAAAGACTTAACCTTAAAATTTAACCCTAAGACTGAACCCTAAATATAACTTTTAAGACTTAACAATAAGACTGAACATTAAGACACAGCCTTACGACTTCTACCCTGAGACCTAACCTTGAGACTTAACACTGAGATTTAACCCTAAGACTTAACTTTAAGATGTAACATTCGGACTTAACCTTAAAACTTAACCCTAAGTCTCAACCTTAAGAAGTAACTTTAAGACTTAACCCTGAGAATTAACTCTAAGACTTAAACTTAATAATTAACGCTCAGATATAACCCTCAGACTTAAACTTAAGAAATAACCTTAAGACTTAACCTTAATCTTTAACTTGAAGATGTAACCTTAAGACTTAACCCTAAGAGTTAACCTTAAGTGTTGACCTTACAGATTTAACCCTAAGAGTTAACCTTAGGACTTAAATTGTAAGACTCAACCCTAAGACTTAACCCCAAGACTTAACTCTAAAGAGTTAACCCTAAGACTTCAACTTGTGATTTAAACTTTAGACTTAACCCTAAGACTTAAAATTACGATTTAACATTAAGATTTAACCATAAGACTTAACCCCAAGACTTCAGGTTATGTTTTAACCTTAAGACTCAACCCTGAGACTTAATGGTGAAATTTATCCATAAGACTTATCCCTAAAACTGAAAACTGAGACTTAAACCTAAGATTTAACCTTAAGACTTAACCCTAAAACGTAGCCCTGAGACTTATCCTTGAGCTTTAACCTTGATACTTAATCCTGAGACTTAGCCCTAAGACTTATCCCCAAGACATAACTCTAAGACTTAACCCTGAGACTTAACCTTAAGGCTCAACCTTAAGACTTAACATTAAGACTTAACCCTGAGACTTAACCATAAGACTTATCCTCAAGATTGTACTCTAAGACTTAACCCTAAGATTTAAAATGAAGACTTAACCCTAAGACGCAATCTATGAGATGTAAACTTAAGACTTAACCTTTAGGAATTAACCCTGACACTTAACCTTAAGGCTTAACCCTAAGACTTAAGCTTAAGATTTCACATTAAGACTTAACCCTAAGACATAATCCTGAGACTTAAACCTGAGACTTAACCCTAAGACGTAACCTAAAGTTTAACTTCAAAACTTAACCCTAAGACTGAATCCTAAGACACAACCTTACCACGTAACCCTGAGACTTAACCTTGAGACTTTACCTTGAAATTTAAGCCTGGGATTTAACCCTAAGTCTTAATGCTAAGACTTAACTTGAAGATGTACCATTAAGACTTAACCTTAAGACTTAACCTTCAAACGTAACCTTAAGATTTACACTCAAAACTTAACCCTAAGGCTTAACCCTATGACTTAACCTTAAGGTTAAACCTTAAGACAAAACTTGAAGACTTAATTCAAAGACTTATCCCTAAGACTCAACACTGAGACTTAAACCTAAGATTTAAGACTTAACCCTAAGACTTAGCCCCAAGACTTAACCCTAAGACTTCAACTTATGAATTAAACTTTAGACTTAACCCTAAGACTCAATCCATAAGACTTCACCTTAAGACTTAACCCTAAGACTTAACCTAAAGACTTAACCTTAAAATTTAACCCTAAGACTGAACCCTAAATATAACTTTTAAGACTTAACAATAAGACTGAACATTAAGACACAGCCTTACGACTTCTACCCTGAGACCTAACCTTGAGACTTAACACTGAGATTTAACCCTAAGACTTAACTTTAAGATGTAACATTCGGACTTAACCTTAAAACTTAACCCTAAGTCTCAACCTTAAGAAGTAACTTTAAGACTTAACCCTGAGAATTAACTCTAAGACTTAAACTTAAGAATTAACGCTCAGATATAACCCTCAGACTTAAACTTAAGAAATAACCTTAAGACTTAACCTTAATCTTTAACTTGAAGATGTAACCTTAAGACTTAACCCTAAGAGTTAACCTTAAGTGTTGACCTTACAGATTTAACCCTAAGAGTTAACCTTAGGACTTAAATTGTAAGACTCAACCCTAAGACTTAACCCCAAGACTTAACTCTAAAGAGTTAACCCTAAGACTTCAACTTGTGATTTAAACTTTAGACTTAACCCTAAGACTTAAAATTACGATTTAACATTAAGATTTAACCATAAGACTTAACCCCAAGACTTCAGGTTAAGTTTTAACCTTAAGACTCAACCCTGAGACTTAATGGTGAAATTTATCCATAAGACTTATCCCTAAAACTGAAAACTGAGACTTAAACCTAAGATTTAACCTTAAGACTTAACCCTAAAACGTAGCCCTGAGACTTATCCTTGAGCTTTAACCTTGATACTTAATCCTGAGACTTAGCCCTAAGACTTATCCCCAAGACATAACTCTAAGACTTAACCCTGAGACTTAACCTTAAGGCTCAACCTTAAGACTTAACATTAAGACTTAACCCTGAGACTTAACCATAAGACTTATCCTCAAGATTGTACTCTAAGACTTAACCCTAAGATTTAAAATGAAGACTTAACCCTAAGACGCAATCTATGAGATGTAAACTTAAGACTTAACCTTTAGGAATTAACCCTGACACTTAACCTTAAGGCTTAACCCTAAGACTTAAGCTTAAGACTTCACATTAAGACTTAACCCTAAGACATAATCCTGAGACTTAAACCTGAGACTTAACCCTAAGACGTAACCTAAAGTTTAACTTCAAAACTTAACCCTAAGACTGAATCCTAAGACACAACCTTACCACGTAACCCTGAGACTTAACCTTGAGACTTTACCTTGAAATTTAAGCCTGGGATTTAACCCTAAGTCTTAATGCTAAGACTTAACTTGAAGATGTACCATTAAGACTTAACCTTAAGACTTAACCTTCAAACGTAACCTTAAGATTTACACTCAAAACTTAACCCTAAGGCTTAACCCTATGACTTAACCTTAAGGTTAAACCTTAAGACAAAACTTGAAGACTTAGTTCAAAGACTTATCCCTAAGACTCAACACTGAGACTTAAACCTAAGATTTAAGACTTAACCCTAAGACTTAGCCCCAAGACTTAACCCTAAGACTTCAACTTATGAATTAAACTTTAGACTTAACCCTAAGACTCAATCCATAAGACTTCACCTTAAGACTTAACCCTAAGACTTAACCTAAAGACTTAACCTTAAAATTTAACCCTAAGACTGAACCCTAAAATATAACTTTTAAGACTTAACAATAAGACTGAACATTAAGACACAGCCTTACGACTTCTACCCTGAGACCTAACCTTGAGACTTAACACTGAGATTTAACCCTAAGACTTAACTTTAAGATGTAACATTCGGACTTAACCTTAAAACTTAACCCTAAGTCTCAACCTTAAGAAGTAACTTTAAGACTTAACCCTGAGAATTAACTCTAAGACTTAAACTTAAGAATTAACGCTCAGATATAACCCTCAGACTTAAACTTAAGAAATAACCTTAAGAATTAACCTTAATCTTTAACTTGAAGATGTAACCTTAAGACTTAACCCTAAGAGTTAACCTTAAGTGTTGACCTTGCAGATTTAACCCTAAGAGTTAACCTTAGGACTTAAATTGTAAGACTCAACCCTAAGACTTAACCCCAAGACTTAACTCTAAAGAGTTAACCCTAAGACTTCAACTTGTGATTTAAACTTTAGACTTAACCCTAAGACTTAAAATTACGATTTAACATTAAGATTTAACCATAAGACTTAACCCTAAGACTTCAGGTTAAGTTTTAACCTTAAGACTCAACCCTGAGACTTAATGGTGAAATTTATCCATAAGACTTATCCCTAAAACTGAAAACTGAGACTTAAACCTAAGATTTAACCTTAAGACTTAACCCTAAAACGTAGCCCTGAGACTTATCCTTGAGCTTTAACCTTGATACTTAATCCTGAGACTTAGCCCTAAGACTTATCCCCAAGACATAACTCTAAGGCTTAACCCTGAGACTTAACCTTAAGGCTCAACCTTAAGACTTAACATTAAGACTTAACCCTGAGACTTAACCATAAGACTTATCCTCAAGATTGTACTCTAAGACTTAACCCTATGATTTAAAATGAAGACTTAACCCTAAGACGCAATCTATGAGATGTAAACTTAAGACTTAACCTTTAGGAATTAACCCTGACACTTAACCTTAAGGCTTAACCCTAAGACTTAAGCTTAAGACTTCACATTAAGACTTAACCCTAAGACATAATCCTGAGACTTAAACCTGAGACTTAACCCTAAG